>NC_079311.1:6907435-7089935 GCF_023638135.1 Falco biarmicus | reverse complement strand
ATTCAAAAAAATTCAGGGTTAAAAAAGTGATAGCCTTTCAAGCAACACAAGACCAGGCTGCATGTGATACTAATTTGCAAAGTATTTGCAGTAAAGACTTGCTGACATTTAAGAAATACCTATGTGTTCTTGCTATGTGCTGTCTAGTCAGGAAAACTGAAGTGATCATAAAATCCATAACAAAGAGAGGGGGTTTTATTATTTTTTTAAAAAAAACCACAATTCTGTACTTCCCTATCAGAGTTTCACAAGGCATTTTTCATCAATATTTGTAACTTAAAACATATTAACAAAAAGATTTTTCAGCTATATTTTATGTATACAAAAGGGTCACAGATGGTAAAAAGATTTGTTACCGTGAGGTAGTGTAGCGTTTTGTGATTATAAAATTAATCTGTCTCTAAATCTGTTTAAAGAGTTTTTGCCATATAATGAGCAATATAAATTATTAATATTTTCATGTTCTTAGGGACTTTCACAGCCATAATTTTACCAACACAGCTGTTTGACCCAGTGACATCATGTTTTGCATATTTTTGCATTTTAATGAGTTAGTCATTTAAAAGGTTACAAAGAAACCATAACTCATAAGTAATTAAATTATTTAGCAGAAGAAGTATAAGAAGGTCTTCTGACATAGGTCACTGTGGGAAGGAAGGAGCATCAATGTGCTGAACTGCACCTGTTTGTTGAAGATAGGTACAAACCAGAAGCTTTACTTTTAGATTACAAGTGGCTGTTTTATCAGGGAAGTGCCTGAATACATGCACATACTAAAACCAACTGAATTTCGTGTCATTTAGATAGAAGATTTTTAGACTGCAGTCACAAACAATGCTCAACACTAAATGGGAGTTGTCTTTCAAGACTTGGATAACTTCAAGATTTTACAGAAAACACTTATGTGCATGATGTATTTTCCCTTTACAGTACTGAAATACAGACCTTCCAAGAGATTGACGTTTAATCTTTTTTCTGTAATGGTTTAATACATATAAATTCTTGGAGATGAAAGGTAAAGTAGAAGAACTTGGCACCTTGGGTTGCTTTTCTGCAAGCTAAAGATGTTACAAATCCAGACAAACCTCTGAGCCCATCGAGATACCTACAGTTCAGAAAGAGAAAATGTTTACAAAAAGATTTTACACTCTTACAAAAGGGAAGGAAGTGGGGTGCATTTTAGAATAAATTCACCTACTTTTCCATGTTGTGCAACATAAAAAAATACATACTTACAGCCTGTTTGGGGGTGTATTCATTATGAAGTACAAATGAGAATAATTAAGACATACTGTGACATTCTCGGGGAGGAGGCAAAGTGGTTTGGAAAACGAATTTGCAGTGAAGAACTTCAGCTGTCAGCTAGAAATACCATAGAAGCATTAAAAAATCCCGCAGTCCAGCTTCATCTCTGCACCTCATTTGAGCATAACTTTCACAGGGTTAACTGCTGTTCTGCTTGGGTTTCCCTGTAGATGAAGTAGAACCAATAATTACTTGTTATTTGTGTGGGGTTTATGAAGATCGTTTGATTTATGCTTGTTTCTGATGCATTGCTTTCAAAAAGTTAATTTCTATATAAATCTGAATAACCTTTTAACTAAAATCTTAGTGAAAAAGTGAAACGTGCATGAGGTTGTTGTTCGAGATCTTGTACCCCTCTGAAGCTTCTGAAATTTTTGTTGGAAGAGGAAGTAAAATAGCTTCTTAAGGGGGGAGACAGTGAGGGGACGGGGAGTGGGAAGGATGGGGAACTTCTAGAGCACAGACTTTTTACAGAAGGGGTTCCTGTAAGGTATCATTAAAAGATGCCAGGCCTTGGGTGTAACTGGTGGGTTCACTCTCTCACAGATTGTACAGACCCCAAAGCTGTGTGCACTTCATGAAGAAGAGCAGAAACTTGTTACTGCAGCCTGGGTGGTTGTTGTGGGCAGATGGTTTGCAGTCCTGTACCCCTGCCTGCGTGGCTGGCATGGATTCACTCCCATTCAGCCCACCGCTGATTCCCCCAGATAGCCTGAACCTCACATCGGGGAGAGGTGGTGGGGCTGAGGTTTATTAAACAACGTTTGAGGCAGTGGTTGGAACATGAATATAGCTCTTTTCTGTTAATTGACAGAATTAAGTCAATGCTATAGCGTAGTTTCTTGTATTTCGGTCGCCATGAGAAATTATTTTCTGCTGAAAATCCTAGTGAAATTAGTGCTTGTAAAGGCACAGAAGCTCCCTATCAAGAATACGGTACGCAACCGAGGGAGTAAAATCCTTACAAATCATGGATGTGTTTATTCAGTTTTGGCCTTGGGAACAAACAATCATAAAACAGGATTGCAGATCTTACGCATAGACATATTTGGGTTGCTAATTATAGATAGATGTAAAACATAAATTCTTCTCAAAACTTTTCAGCAGTAAACTCAAAGTTTGGCAACAGCTTGTCTGGTGGGGATTTTTTAGCCTTAAACATTCATTTGTTTAGAATGGCTGTGCTGGGGATGAAATTAACAAATAGCAAAGTAAAACATACTAATGGCATGTTTTATACTTCCCAGCGTAAAGGTGCTATATATGGTGAAATACGGTGAATACAGTTCTGCATGCAGATAAGAGACAGACCTAATGCAGTGAGGAATTAGAAGGTAGTAACAGAAAGGAAATGAAGAGTTTATTGTTTTTATGGCTCTAATATCCATTAAAAGTTAGTAACACAGCAGGTGACAGTTTGCGTAAGTGTAAAGTGAATGTTTTGAAATAAATAGCAGTTGGGTGACCTGGGGTGTCAGGGCTCTAGACAAGGGTGTGTGTTTGTCAATATATCCTACATGTTTTACAGACTCCTCAGGGAACAGGGGAAGATACAATTTCACCTTTTCTGTGCCAAAACATTTTAATTATATCTTCTTCCAAGTACAGCGGTTCAGTAACCAAGGAGCTGACATTGATGCATGTGTTGATAAAGCTGCAAACATTCAAAATGAGATTAACAAAGATTTTGAGGAAAGGGTGACAGCTAATTTTGCACAGTATTCTGCATCTAATTCAGGTCAGTGTAATGACAGAATATTTTATAACTGTTGTGTCATCCAGAGGGACTTTTATGATGCTTTGTGTTTTTGAAGATTTGTGTATATGAAAGTATAGTTCTTAATACATCATTCAAACAGGTTATAACTGTTTTATTGAACGTCTGTTGGTTGTAGCCATAAACAAGAATAAACTTAAGCATTTAGAAGCAATTTTACGTATCCACCGGCTTTCATCACAGTAATAGGTTCCTTTTGTCTAATTCACCTTGGAAGTATTGACTTAAGATGTGAAACGGAACCAAAACTACCGTGCCTGTTTTGCGGCGTCACTTAATGTTTGCAGAAAGATCGGGCAGAAAGTTATATTAAGTGTATTTAAATAATCAAACTGTAGTTTCTTTGTATTTTGTGAGACCTTTTGAGAACATCTCAATGTATTTCTGCTCTATTCTCCTCCTTGTTTGAAGGCAACTGACATTCTTCTTTCACTTTTTGTTTGTGAAATTTTCTCCTTTTTTTTATCCACTCACTTCTCCATCTGCTTTCACTTTTGTTTGCTTGGGCCGTCTCTCATCCCAACTTGATAATGAGGAATGTGGTGTGACCCTGACCTCTATCAGCCCATGCATGACCTTCTGACTCCCCCACATAACCTCTGACCTTCTCTTTGACAGCTTGATTAATTACCCTGTGTTATGATTTATGAGTAAGTACTATGTAAAAATAATAGACAACAGGTGGTCCTCTAAAAACTTTCTGTGGCATGTTTTCTTTTCCTGCCTAACCTGATGAGCTATTTTAAGTTGGGAACTTCGTGGGACAATGTGTGTTTGGCAGCAACACAGCATTTTTACACACTTGGACACAGTGCTGGAATTCAGGCAGCCGAGGTGTAGCCGGGGTGGAAATATCGCAAAGTGTTAGCAGGGTGCAGTTGCCAAAATGTACATTGGGTGGAAACAGAAAGCGGAGTCAACTGACATTTCAGGCGTTTCAGTCTCAGGTCACGTCTTGAGAAAATTGCTCAAATAATGGAGGGGGCATTTTTCAAGCTGAGCTGCATCTCCAACAGCTATGTTTACTTTAACGCTTCACTAGTGACTTCTGATTGGTTGTCATGACCTCATCCCACTGTTGCACCTACGATGTCGCAACAGTGACATAGATGCACCCTTCCCATGGAAAAGATGGGCAATGAACAGAGCATACATCTTTCAGAAAGATGAATGGACGCCGCTGTGTCTGCTTTAACCACGGGCAGGTTTAAGAGCTGAGCACTTTGAGTTGCATTTCCCCTGGGAATTAACTCCGGTCTTGTCGCCAGCAATCCACATAGCAAACCTGAAAATTCAGGTTGATAAAGCTTAGGAAAATGATCTCTCACAGACCCGCGCTGGCAGTCCAGAAAGATAGTTACATAGGTCAAAAGATTCCTCTCCAGCCCTGACCTCTCTGGTCACATATGGTGTCCCATCTTGGTGGATTAATATGCAGAGCCGAATGCTTTCAGCTCATTATTCATGTGGCCAGGCAGGGGAGATTTCAAAAGATTTTGAATGTACCTCAAATACTTTGGGGCTCTGTGTTTTTTAACCTGACTCTTGCTATCAGAGGCAATAATTCTAGTATTCCTTTCGTTTCGAACATCTCGCTTGAACTTCCAGTGAGAGGCAGAAAGTACCGCTCCATTTCTGGCCCATGTATTACAGTGGAAAAGGCCCTTCTACGTTGTTCTGGCTTTGTAGTAAAGGTATTGTAAACGAGATTCATGATTCTTTCCAGCACTTGATTTTATCCGCCTGCTTTTCCTTCTGCCATCGTTTGCTGGCTCAACCAGAAGCATTAATTGTATTTGTGTTTATGAACCTGAAATTGGCGTTTGCATACAGTCCTCTACCCCCAGGAGCAGCTACCTGGAGGATGCTAGTAGTTAAGTGTAGATTACATATTACTTGCCTTTAAGCGCTGAAATTTGGGGAAATAGCTGTTAATTGGGTGGTTTTGTCTGAGAGAGAAGCTGTAATTGTATCCACTGAACTCAGGGATTAGAGGCTGGGATTGTATTTATCAGTGTCTGTCCTGATTATTGCTTCTCATCACAGATACACTAATGGGGGATGCAGGCAGACCTTGGCTTCTGTGCAACATCTGCATTCTCTCAGACATGTGGTAGGGCACGGGGCTTGGCTTGGTTCAGTCAGCTGAAGACTGGGGGGTGGGGGGCCGTCGTCCCAAAGTTCAGCGTTTTGCTGTGAAAAAAACTTTACCCTTTAGAGAGAGGTTTCTCCTTCTGTGTGCACTGGACACACAAGAGAGAACTACTCTACTCTTACGTCTGCTGAAAACACACCTACTGATTTACTAATGGTGGCAAGCTTTAAAAACTCTCCTGGATGACAGTACATCATGGGTCACTACATCTTAATAATGCTGTAAGCTCATAGTAGCTGAAACTGATATTTTTAATGACATTGCGAGCGAGGTACACGCTTCTGAACACTACTTCCCTTTAAAAAGCTATTTTTTAATGAATGTGATTTTGACTTTGCTTAACAGTCATGCCAAAGACTGTGTATCTTGCCTGTTATTAAAGCTTGCAAAAGGCTTGCTTTTAAGGTATTAGTGGTCCGGTGTGCTCTGTTTTGCATGGACTTGCTCTGTGCTCAACCCCAATGCATTAGCAAGGAGTTCCACCTTTGTTTTAATTTTCTGATTGCACTGACCTTTAATGGTGCACCTATGCCCACATGAAATACATTTTTAAAAAACCTAATTGAGCTTAAAAGCCACATTGTTTGCATAGATGTTATTTAGAGCCGAGTATGTTTCTTCAGTGGAAAATGCTTGGGCTAAGTAAGACTGAATGAGAAAGGTGGTAACTGGGTACGATTTTACCAGTCGTTTTGGTTTTCTGTGTTGATTTATACATCTTACTGTCAGGTCTTCTTTGTGGTGCCATTGTTTACATCTTGCCATTTAGGATGCAGAAGCATGAGGGAAAGGGAAATAAGCTACATTATGTAAGCAAAACAGTCTGAAAAGAGACTACTTTCCTAGAGAAAGCCTTATGAATTGTAAGATTTTTAATTATTTTCCTCAGTTATGGGAAAACCTATCTCAGTTACTAATTATTTTAAATGTACTGGCAGGAAAGGCTTGCAATCAGGGAGAAATTAAAAAAAAAGAAGATGTAAAGGGAGACATGTTACACTGCTTAAAATATAATTGATAAAAATCCTTTAATTGATTTATGAAATAGTGAATTTAAAAATGGAATCATATTTCATCTGTTGATGTCTATGTGAAAAATTGACATTGTGTCCTCGTAAAATTGGACAAATGAGTCATGTAATTTTCACTTACATAATCAATAACTTAGACAAATTCTACTTCTTTGATGATTTATGTGTCTGTTTTGTGGTCAGCCTAAAGTGGACACAGAGTTTCATATCCCTGTAACACTTGTAGACCTGTAATAAACACATGAATTTTGCATTTGGCATTGCATAGAAAGCCAAACAAATCGATAACGCACAACGTCTGTGCTCAGAACGAGCAGGTCAAGGAGATGAACAGCACAGAGAGCCCCAAACCCACCAGCCTGCCATGTACCGTGGAAAGGTGGTGCTGCTCAGCCACTAGTGAGCACCGAAACCCATCCTTTCGTCCAAGGCGTGTAATTTAGGGGTGTCTGTAAGTGGCAATTCTCCCCTGCAGCGGGTTTGGGGCTTTTTGACTTTTCCGCGTTGGACATGCTATGTGTTGACAGCACAGTGTTGTGTGTTAGTGTAACCAGCAGCGACGTGGGTAGATGCTAAACCTTGCCATCTTTAATTTCCCATTTTCCTTTGCCCTTCCCCTTTTGATTATTTATTTATGTGCCTGTTTGTCGATGTTTTTCCTAGTTCAGTTCCCTCAGCAGGGAGGGCAGGGGAGCGACATGACAGCAGACCACTTACTCACGGCGCCGCATCTAGCAAGGAGGCAATTTTCTCTTTGGCCTATGGTGACCTTTTTTGACTACGTCCCTTACGCCAGAGACAGTGTCCTGAATGCCTCTATTTCACCCTGTTTAGTAGAGTGCAACCGTGCCCTTTAACTTGGTTTTTGGTGGGAGGAGAAGCTACGGCAGACGTTTGAGAAGGGCACAAGGACGAGGGGTAGGAACTCCCTTCAGATGCGATTTTGATAACTAGCCGAGTGTGTCCAACTGTAGAAAATCACCGAGTGACAATCTGTCTACCTGACAGTGGCCACAATGCACTACAAGGTTTGTGAATGGCTCTACAGATTAGAATAAAGCAAGCCCAAATAAAGTATCTTTTGTTGGCGTGGGCTTGGTTTGCTGTGGCCAGCTAGGTATCGGGACCTCTTTGATCCTTGTGCCTAGCCCAAGTGTAAAACGCAGCACCAAGTGAAAAGCCAGAATAAAGCTGTTCAGTTAGGTAATTAATACAGACGTTTCCAAAAAGTAAGTCTTTATCAAAATTTACTTTTAAAGGACAGCTTGATTTTGACTGGGAACCCATGGTAACTTTAAGGACTCATCTGTTAAATGCACGTGCTTCTCTTTTTCTCCCTGCATTTGCGATTATATCTTCCGCGAGTGTTACAATTCTTCTGTGATTTGCCATCATTTAAAAATCATAATAAAATGATTGGCTGATTTATTCAAGATTTATTTCTCATTCATAAATTCATGTATTTTTCAACCGGCTCATTTTCTGAGGCACAAAAATGCAGCTGGTATGCTCAAAAGCATCCTGCAGGTCACGAATTTTCACTGGGTTGGTTGAATACAGGACATAATCCCAGTGAAGTTTTAGAGCAGATTTAAAGATGTACTTAAAAGTCATCCTCAAAGTAAAAGAGTTGACTTGTAAGCAATACCACTAAATCGGTTTTGGTATTGATTCATTGCTACTGCTGCTATTGGGTTCTGCATGGCATGCTGCTTGTCAGCTAGACAAAAGGTTTTACTATTTTAAACTGCAGTGAATAATTTTTCACATGCTTTCTTTTATTTTATTTTATATATATAGATATATATGAAATCCCTACATCCTTTTTATTTTAAAGGTTTTTGTTGGCTGGGTATAAGCTTTTTATTCATCATTATGTGGTGTTCTTAAAATAATATTTTGCTTTTAGTTCTCCTACTGTTTTCTCAAAAAGTCATATAAAGTGCTTATGAATAAAACAACATATTAAATTATTTTAAAGGTAAAACAGGCAACTTTTCTGATGCTGAGGGATGTGTATGAGCATAAGTGCATGCACAGACACATTCACACATCAATATCCCTTTAATGACAGAAATGAAACAAAATGAATATTCTTAAAATACCCCTCTATAAATTATGTTGTGTGAAGTTACTGAAATAAATACAAAAGTTTTTAAAAGCATTAAAGTAAGTGCAAGGCATTTTCAAGCATTAAATCTCCCTTTTCATATTTCTTCTTTTTGTGTGTGTGTGTGTCTCTCTCTCTTCTAAAACAGGAAGGCTATGGAGTAATAGTACTGAATCCCAATGAGAACTATATTGAAGTGGAGAAGACAAAAGCCCAAGTACAGCTGTCTTCTGATAGCTCAGATGAACCTGCAGAAAAGAGGGAAAGAAAAGATAAAATCCAGAAGGAAACAAAGAAGCGACGTGACTTCTACGAAAAGTATCGAAATCCACAAAAAGAAAAAGAAACTATGCAGATGTATATTAGAGTAAGTTTCTTTTGCCCTTCTTTAATGATGCATAGATATGTTTACTGTCCGTATTGCCTAACAAACAGCATGCTTTTTTAAAAACAAACACATTACCGAGATGGCATTCAAGAGTTTATACAGAGTTTCTGGCTCTTTATTCTATTGATATTGTTTGTCACTTATTGAACGTGAAGTTTTGGAAGAGTTACAAAACATTCCTTTCTAATTTCAAAGGGGAACTTCAAATAAACCCCAGAGGAGCTCACTGGTGCTATCAAGAAAGAGAATGATTTAAGGAAGACTTTGTAAAAATGATTTTATAAACAGAGGTGTACATAAGAAACACTTTCTAGTGCAGCTTAGGCAACCTATCAGCTTCAGATGTCATGCATGCATTTATTGTATTATATTGGCTTGTACTGGGGAGGCAGTGGTTATAGCCTGATAGTTTTTTAACATATTACCTGCTGAATTAATAATGTGTTGTGGAAAATACCGGTGTTCATCTTGTGTGGTAGCAGATTTACCCTATAATATATTGTTTTCATATGAGCAGCCATCCATTGTGTTTCAGCTGAACTTCTGAAGGCAGATAAAGAAGGCGAGTTATTAATATCTTAATAAATATTTAAGCTAGAATAGTTCGAGAATGGCGTAATGAGGAAACTCTGTCCCTTGCTCTTTTCTTACTCAGTGAACCTTTGCACTTTGTAATGCTACCAGCATGGGATCGTTATAACAGCGCTACCCGAGGATTTCTAATTCTGCAGGGGGCACAAACAATATTATTTGCACTTTGACACATTCTGCTTCATATACATACTGTGCATTATACATTCAAGACTGAGTCACGCAATTTCCATAGCCCTTATTGTGAAAGTTAGCATTTTCATTCAATAGTAAAACGTCAGAAACACCACAAGGTAGATAAAACAGTAAAAATGTATATGCCTTTCCAGTGTGAAAAAGAAAAATCCAGCAAAAGACATGTGAGAATCATCCTAGATTTTAATGTTTTATTATTTGTGGTTTAACAGTCTTTGTAGGAGGAATACAGCTCTGCTGGCTACTTAAAAGGGTTTGTAACCTGGGTGTGAGTTTATCACTAACACCATAAATATTACTGTTCCTTTTGAGAAATATCTCGCTAGTGAGTATGGGAAACAAAAGGGTGCATATACATATTCAAAGCGCACTGTTTTTTCTGTCCACTGCTGTTTGCAAGGGATGCCATTCTGCCTACCGGCCAGACCCAGCTTTATAAGGCAGGCAGCCAGGCTTGTCTCAAGGTCCATCAGAAGTCAGTGTTGCTGTATTGCCCAGAAAGACATCTAGTCACCGTGTTGGTCTTCTTTTTTTTTAATACCTTTTTAGCCATTCCACCTTCTTGTGGCTCTTCTTCTTGATGAGGCATGAAATTTGGTTTCAGGGGTTTGACCCCAAAAACACAAAATGCATGACTCCATCCCATTTTCTTTTTTGCGCAGCTCTGTGCCTCAATTATGACTTGACATTCCCTTTCTTTGGTTTTGTTTTTTTTCTCAAAACAAGGGAAGAAGTAGCATAAGTTCCAGTGAAAGTGTGGGTGGTGGTCTCCTTTCCTGGGCATATTACCTGAAATTGCGTTGTCTGATGCAGTCAGTATTTTATTCTAAAAGAATTCTTTGGATTTTTTTCTTTAATCGGCTCTAGTACAGAGAGGTTTTTTTAAACAGAATGAAAAGCATCTCTGCTTTGGTGTGTGGCAGGACAAATTACTGCAATTTGCTTGCCTACCCGTTTCTGAAACAAAACTGGGGAGTGCCATTAGACTGCCATTTACTCTGTTGGGCAGAACTGCTAAGTCTGTAGGTGGTTGCAAGAGGAGCTGTGAGCATAGTGTGCTCTGCTCCACCTTCCTGGCCACAGGCACAGTTGTCAGCCTGTCCAGGCATTGCATGATGCAAAAAAAAAAGAAAAATGGTTCAATGCATATTTGCAGTGTATTTCTTGCCTCCCATGCTTGCGTCCGTAGGATTACATGTGCAACAGGAATCACTACTCATTTGCACCCTGGGACTTGCTGCCGGGCTTACCGCAACCACGGGCTGCTGGCGGTATGGTGTTGGAGCTGGTTTGGGGTAATCTCAAAGGGCAATTTAGATATGACCCTTACTTACTGCGTAGCAATGCGTACATTTGACTCACTGGGCTCTTGAAACAAAACATGTCGTGCCGCAGAAATGTTTAAGGATGGTATGTGTTTCATAAAGAACTCATCAAAGAGTTTTGAAAAACTTGAGCAAGCCTTACATCATCTTTGCCAAGCAGGGAGAACTGGTACAGAGGGACTGGAGGAAAAATACCCTCACAAGAAGGTGTCAAACATTGAAGGAAAATTTGTTTGTGTCAGATATGCTGGAGGAGAAGTTGTTTCAGACTGTTAAATAATAGGAGTAAATATCATCAGTTATGTTATCATAGGGTCACTGAGAACTGTTGTGATCTGATAAGGAAATGCCATTTGAACAAATTAAAGCTGTGTGGATGATGCCCCCACTTGTGCAGTTAGATTTTCCAAGAACTGGAAAAATTCAAGTCTTCCACAGTGAATTTCTTGAAGTATTTTCTTTATTTTCATAGGGACAAAAAAAAAAAAAAAAAAAAAGCTGAGATACTCAAAACCACGTAAAAGCAGAGTCTTAAAATACAAAATCTCAAATTGCACTGTATTTTTGTACAAAATGGGTACAAATAAAAACGACTATGGGAGTGTGTAGTGCATTAAGCATAGTGCTTGAAAGATCAAAGTGCTTATTGTTTCATGCTGGAAGTTTCCTTAACTATGAAATAATGTACTTTCTGGCATATATTATAGCTTGTTAAAGGGACTGATTTGGTCTGGGCAATAAACATCATGTCAAACATTATGGCAGAAAAACCTGCCTAATATGTTTTGTAATAAGACAGAATTTTTTGTTCTTGAAAACATCTGCCAACTGAATTCACGAGTGAAGACAGAAAATGTCATCAATTCAGTAACAATCTTATAAATTTGGTTTCTTTTTTGTCAATGCAAACTGAGGGAAAAAACTTCTTGATAATCAGCGTTGACTATAATCCTTTATGGAATGATTAAACAAAAGCATTTTACTTTTATATAACATGCTAATGAATGCATATGAATTTTAATACTGTTACTGTTCAGATTTTAACAAGCATATTGCCAGCAGATCATTTTAAAAGCATCTGGTTTTTAATGTGTTGAACGGAGGATTGAGTCAAATAGCTAAATATATACATACATGCTTTTAAAAAAAACATTTCTATCCTTACTTATAGATACTACCATTTTTTCTTAGACCACCAGAGGCTGCTGCTGTACATATTGGCTAATGCTTCCCCCCAGAAACCCTAGCCAACCTTCATTTATTACTGAGCTAAACTGAGAATTTGTTGATCTCTAACCTTTTTCTATGGAAACAGATCATACAGGCTTAAATGTGACATGATTATTCCCTCCATCCTCCAAGCCATCTCCCACTCCCTACAGATTTTCACATTGACAGTGTCTTCTCTATGTTAAAAGACACTTAGAAATGTAAATCAGTATTTATCCCTTTCTAAATAGCATTCACCACTTAAACAAGTATACTGAATAGATTCTGAAATGTTATTAAAGGAAAAAGTATAAATTGCATAATTTTATAATAACAGTAATTTGCAATAATGTTGTTGCCACAATAGTTGAAGGATATCAAAGAGGCGACGAAGAAAGTAGGAAGAAGTACTTTTATTGGACCAACTGATGGGGTCAGGTTTTCTGGGCAAAAGGGTACTGTTTTAAGAAGGTACTGCCTTTTTAAAAGTACTTTTGAAAAAACGTACTGCCTACAAAAGGGCAAAACAAGCCTTTCCTAGGCCTGTCTGCTAGGAATTTTGTCCGTTGGTTTTTTTTTTCCACTGAGCTTAGCTGCTTTAATAGTTCTTAATGCAAATATTTTTACTGTAGCACAGTCTGTAACAATGCTATCTATACTGATAGCGTATCAATGAAATCAAATTAATTTTGGATGTGGCATAGTTTTTGTAAATAATTTTTCCCCGTTTTCTGTGAGAGACTAAATAGGAAAAGATCATGTGCAGCTAATTAATTTGTTTTACTAAAAATGGATGCATCAGGATAATTTGTGCCAGTATTTAGGAGAAAGTGGCAACAAGCAGGTTTATTAATACACGGTTAAGTACGCGGCGACTGCTGGTGGGCAGGAAATCCTGGCAAGCGCTGGAGCACAGTTGTGCCGTTTCTGCTTATTGTTCGGCAGGGCTGACACGAGGCATCGCCCAGCTGAAGGTCACCGCAGAGTGTCCGCCTGTGCCGGGTGACCTTTCGGTGCAGCGGGTTTATTTGGCGTGGGAGACGGGGCCATGTCCCGGCGTAGCAGCGGTCCCGCCAGCTGTGCGGGTCTGGCCCTGCGGCCGTCCCTGGCCAGGCACAGGCTCCCGCTGCCTGCTCTGCGACTTGGCACGGCACGCGTCTGCTCTCGTCCAGAGCCTGCATGACTGCATTAGCGCGCTGCTGAGACCAGGCTAATAAGCCCTTTATTCCACCAGAAGAGACAAAATGACAAGCGCCAGGCAGATAGCTCCCAAGAGGTAAGGGACATGCTCCAGCGCAGAGGAAGTCTGTGGGTGACCTGGACATCACGGCTCGAACCTCCAAAGCCTCACTCCAATGTTTATATCACAACGCCTGGGGATTTTCCCCATTTTACAACTACCAGCATTACTTTACACAGACCTTTAAAATAACACATGGTTTTGCTTTGTACGTATTTACCTTTCAAAGCTCGTCACTTCCTTACGTTCCTGAGAAATCTTATTCCAAGCAACAGCAAAATCATGCTGGCAAGCCCATGAGAACTGCTTAGAAACCACCATGGCTTTATTCTTCTCACCACTGGGCGTTCAGAGTTTATAAAAAAGACTGCATTTCAGGTGCTGGGTCATAAAAGTGTAGTGACATTCTGGGTACTGCGGGATGTCTGAGACACCTGGAGAGATCTGGCCAGGGTCTTGCAGGACCTGCACTGCTAAGAGACCTGCCACCAGCTTGGCCGAGCAGCTGGAAGGCAAAGCGGAGAGCTCTAAAGCATCTACAGTGGCACTGAGCACCCCCAGTCAGGCCTCTGCGTCATTCCTAAAGGGTCAGATAAGCTTTAGGTTCCTACAGTAGTCTCTATA
The DNA here is from genome assembly GCF_023638135.1 of Falco biarmicus. Lineage (NCBI taxonomy): Eukaryota > Metazoa > Chordata > Aves > Falconiformes > Falconidae > Falco > Falco biarmicus. The sequence goes on along the minus strand of NC_079311.1, from coordinate 7,075,985 downwards.
TAACAGGAAGAATATGTATGTATATTTCATTCTATAGATACCACAGTGAACAAGCAACTTGCATTAAACAGCTGAATTACGTAGAGTTTAAATTGTAGCAGCATTCAATAATCTATGCATAGGCTATTTAGCTTGTGCAGTTAAAGTAGGTATTCTAAAGAATCCAGAGATTTTAAAGACTTCTTATGGTATGTTTTGCATCTACTAGTCCAGAAAAGTTATATTTGTCTTCTTTTCCTTGAGCAAGTGAGAAATCAGAGACACAGATAATCACTGAAGGAAGATTTTGCATCTCTTCAAGAGCACCACTGGCTCTTCTTCCTGCCGTACCCTCTCTTTGTTCTGCATTTCACAAGTATGGTTTAATCAAAGAAAAGGAATAAATTGGGGCCATCTAGCTTTGGTGTCTTTCAAACATTCATTACGCGATGCTGACAAAATGTGCTTTGTTAGATCCGGCTCCTAAAATTTGAGGCAAGCAGTGTGAGTTTCCAAAAGAAAGAACCAGCTTGCGTCTCTCCTCCCGCCGTGAGCTGTGCGGTGCTCCTGTTGTGCTAAAAAAGACTGTCTCTCACAGGTCAGGTGAGTCCTCCTTCCTTTCAGATGGGATTCATGCTTAGTAAACCTGGCCAGTTAGCGAGCTAATGGTAAAAAAAACTAGCTCAGCAGAAAGCGGACCTACTTGTTGAAGGCAAAGGTGAATTGAATTACTCAAACTTCTCGTACTTGGACGCTGCCTGTCTTTGATTGTGGAGTGATGGCAGCGAAGGACTGAAAAGACCTCATAGGTCTTCTGGTCTGTCCTCCTGCCAGTACAGATTGCTCTCAGCAAGTATTGTTTATCCAACAGAATCAAAGGATAACATATTTTATGCTGATATCCAAAACAGGGATAATGTCCTCTAATGTACTGCACGCAGTCGTGTGTTTTAATGCTAGATTATTACCGTGTGTTTGGGAAAACTGGCAGAAAAAAATTTAGCAGGGGCTTAAGTGGCAGCATACACTTCTTTGCAAAACTTGGAGATTCTTTGCATGTTTTTTTCTTGGGAACCAGTCAGCCATAAGAGCCTTGATAACAGTGAGAGATGATGAAATTTAGTTTCCGAGAGAAATACATATAGTCATCTTAAGATGAGTGGTACTGTTGCAAAATAACCCTTTTCTGTGGGGACACCCCCTCCCACCCCACTCTAGAAATATCTATGGGTATTGAGTAGGGGGTTGCAAGAACCATACCACGATGTGTGGAGGTCAGGAAAACAACATTTGTGGAGTCCTAGGAAATGAATGTCAGCAGACAGGGAACCGGGGCACAGGATGCACAGTACGTTCAAGGACGTTGTTTTCACCTCATATGCTACAGAAAACAAAGTGAAAATTCAGGAAAAAATATTAAAAAAAAAAAAAAATCCAGCTTTTGGATTAAGATAGATCTCATAGTTCCTCTGTCGTCTGCTTGGCTGCCTGCAGCAGTGACAGCTGACAAAAGGGGCTAGAAGTAGTGAAGGAAACGGTGGCATGGAGGAATGTGGAATAAACTGCCCCCCAAAAAATGTCAGTTCCTACCCTGCAATTCATAGGTGGCTGACAGTTTGGAAAATTAATTAATATAACCTTTTCATTTGTTACGTTTTAAAATCCTTAGGAGTAAAGGCTTTTACTAAGTAAAATGCTTACTTTTTGTGAATTTACTTGCCATGCAATGTTGTTTTGAATTATTTACCTCTTAAGAACAAGTTTTATCTTTACAATCAGCTCATTGTCATCCCTGTACAGGCAAAGAAATATGCCTTATTGTGAGCTCTGAGGAGAACGGAGTCATGACCTCCTTTCTTGCTATGCCTTAGTGAACTCCATAGCTGATCAGCACGCCCTGAGAACTCCCTTTTACCAACTTCAGAGCTGTTAACTTCATTTTCATAGTGTCCAGACAGAAGGCTTTCCTAAAGTAGTATGTTCTATGCTATCTCCAGCCACGAGCTCATCTAAATTTTGAGAAATCTTCCCGTTCCTCTCTCAGCTGAATCCTTGTTTTATCCTCCTCTCCCTGGCTAAAAGCTGATGCTAAACTGATCAAAAATGCTTTTTCGTCTTTTGTGGTCGGTAGCAGGTTTTCTCCTCTGAATGGGCTGCATGCTGTTCAGCCACACTCTTCGACACTTTGTTATTTAACAGTTGATTCTCATTCTCTGTCTCTGTAGTTTTTGATCAGTACTTGGCAAGAGTGAATTTGTCAATACACAAAGAGTTATATTTTTCTTTATTACCAAGTAATACTCGAATTTTAGTTAGTTTTCCCAATAGATGGCACTGCTTGGAGAGAAACCACTGAATACAATAAGACCAAGGTGCATTTAGAGTTACCAGGAGTGGTGTCTGCTGAGGAGCCTTGCTTGTTCTGGCCTCTTAAGCAGCAGTTTGAGAGTTTCTAGTTTGGTACTTTTAGCAAAAGTGTGGAGTGAGAAATGTATTACAGCCATATTGAATAGGTTATTCAGAAAGGAGGGGACGTCCCTGGGTTAGTAGCTCTTGACCAATATAATCACGCTGCTTCTGTTTCTGGTGAGCAGTGTGAGTAATTATGGGGACTGCACATCAGGGCTGCATCGGCTCCAGTTGCTCTTCTGCACTTAGATCATATAGCAGGAGGGATCCTTCATTCGCTGTCAGGATGTGCTGAAATAATTCACCATGCATCCAGCCAAGTGTCAGTTTTTTAGTTCTTTAATAAAATGCTGCTCCTGGTTGCCATGCCTCTACACCTCTAAAAAAAAAAAAAAAAAACGCAAAGATATTACCTCTGGTTTTGTCATGTCCTGACTGAATTAGGGAGAAAGTGGAAGAGTTGCTCTGTCCCAAAAGACTTAACTTTGCAACTTACACATCATCTAGTGTCACTTAAATTTGCATCAGTCATTACACCTATAGTACATCGTGAATTGCAGGGGCCAGTTCCCCCTTACACACGCGTGCATGTGTGTGCACGTGGGCACTACCTACACTAAAGCATACAAAACCTACACATGTTCTTGCGTGTTTGCCATCCTACAGGCTTGGCAGGAGGTGGGCTCTGAGACGTAGTGTGTGCAGGCATGGGATAGATAAGACTGGAAAGTTTCCTTTTCGTCAAAAGCAAAGATTTAATCAGTTCATCCAGTTGTATAGTACAAGATATTTAAAATACAGCTAATTCAGACAACACGCCTGGTACTTCATAACCATCTGCAACGTGTCTGTCCTTTCAGACTGGTGTTTCCTTCCAGGATAGTTTTTCATTCCTATCTCCTATCTTTTCCACCTGCTGTGTAACTGAATAATCTGATTGCATGGATCTTGCAAGTTCAGCCTATATCCTAGAAAAGTGGGCAATTGACATTATCGCTTAATTCTGTCATAGCCACTCTGCTCTTAACCTGGGAAAATAGAACCCTTAATTGTACGTAGACGTTAAGAAGACAGATATTTTTTTCTTTCAGGGATCTGGTTTGCCGAGGAATTTTTTTGAAGTTTGCGAATTAAGTAATGAAGAAATGTAGCAAAGCTTAGGCTGCGTTAAGTAGTTTTGAAAGATTTCTAAGTTCTGCAATTAACTTTGTGGTCTTACCCTTTGATAAGTCACTGCCCTCGCACATTCCACCTGGCAGTTACACCTCTCTGAGCCGCTGGGTACTCCACTTTTCCTGTTGTTTGAAAAATGAACAAACACATTTGATGACAGGATCCTGTTATTCATCATGTGTCCTTTGCACTGGCTGCCAAAAAAGAGTAGGCTTATGTTTAATGGCTGTTGCTTATTTTTAAATCCCTTACCAGTGAAGACCTTGGCTGTGTATGAAATCCTCCTCGTTGAGATATGTCAAGCTTTCAGACGGTGCATGCTGTTTAAGGCTCTGGCAGCTTTGCCTTAAGTGGGCAAATGAGTTATTGCTGTGATAGATCTTAAAATAACAGCATCTGATTTGGTCATGGAGTCCACTTGTTTTAAATACCTTTCTGCTGCTGTTGGCTGTTTGTTCATCATGTTATTTTACCATTTCCGTTCCTCTTCCTCTCTGTTTTGAGCTACCCCAGCTGACTGATTGTCTGATTTTGGCTGATATTTAAAGGGATTTTCATCCTGATGGACACCAGACAGTATCATCACTGGAGTGGAAGTTCAGATACTGTTTTTACTCTGTTACAATTGAGGTAAATAACCATGATACGATTCTCTAACAACACTATGAAGTCGTGCTTATTTCTACCCAAAGATAAAGTGACCAGGCAAAATTCAGGTCTGCTAGACTCAACAAAGACAGCGCAGTTGTGAAAGGTGCCTCCATTGTGCTGGGGGTCCACAGAGCATACAAAAGTTGGAAAGAAAAGGTTATGACATGGAAATATTGTAAACCATATAGTGCCCACAGTGGTAGTCATCTGCAGGACCTCTCTGGGGTGTGTTCAAAGTCACTGTGTCTCAAATGCATGTGGTTCAGGGTTTGAGGAGCTTCCACAACATACATCTTTACACTTCTCCGACAGTGGAACTGCCGAGCTCGCTCTTTTTGCCTTTGATTAAAGGTATCAGGCACAGCACTTGTGACCAGTCCTGGCTGACACAGCTTTGAGCGTGGTGTTGGATTAGATGACCCTCAGAGGTCCTCTCTAGCTGATGTGGTTCAGTGGCTCTACATTAAGTTCCATCTCAGTGCTCAAAAAAGTATTTAGGTAACTGAGGGGCTTTGTGGACACTGTGAAGAGGGGTGTATTTCCCTGTCTGAGAACATTTGGTACTCCTGAGGTTGTGGTTGGTCATCCACGTACTAAAAGCAGGCTCAGGTGATGGAGACCAGGAAGCCTGCCTAGCTGTTAGCATGGTTAATGCCACGTGCTCTTGAACAAGTACTGCTACAGAAATGCACCTTGAAAGATGTAAGCCCCTCCAGACAGGGAGTGGTGTTTCTCGGCAGTTTTAACATGGGCATGTTGAGCAGAATATTTGTGATTTCTTTAGAAATCAGTAAATTCCCCAAGCCAGATCATCCACTTAAATTTGCTGAAGGACCTTAGAGCACCGCAGCAGCAGGAGTATTTTCACCGATGTTCTGCAGGTGTTACTGGCGTGCCCATTTTTGAATAATGGGAAGGATACAAGTACTGTCCATGTCCTTCCTACTCCCTCTCCTTTGTTATTGCTTTGCCAAAAAAGAATTTTGTCTACATTGTTAATTTGAGTCCACAAACTGTTGTTTTAAACTACAAAGCAGTTCTGGAGTTTCAGGAAGAGAAAAAATACCCTGTGACATTCAAATTGATTATTTGCCAAGTGTATGTTTAGAAGAGGATAGACATGGTGGAATTAAAAGGGCTGCAACTTTATTAAAGCATTAGTGAGCAACAGTTTAATTAAGCCTGTGCACAACCGCTTCTAAGAAGATTTGTCTACACTGTTAATTTCAAAGTGAGAGCTGAATCTGTATCTCATCTGCAGGCCAGTGCAGTAACTGCAGGTTGCCTTGAAGCCTTCGGACAGGTCCCCAGTCTCGCTTCATCCCCTGAACCTGTTCATAAGCCCACGTTCATAAAGGCTTACAAATTATTTAAGATACTCCTGTCCAGTCTTCTGTGAATGATGTTCATTGGAAGAAGTCTGCTCATGCAGTTGCCTGTGTTGCCACCTCCAAAACTAATCCATGCTGCTCGGTGGAGAGACAGTTTTGGGTATTCTGGCATTGTACTGGGGTGCTGGGCACAGTGAATGTGATCACAGTTTGGGGGGTTTCCAGGACATCTGGTACCTGGCAACTATCAGTTCTTACCACTCATTGTCAGCTTTATTATAAACAGGATTTAAGATTTAAAATATGTTAGCACAGAAACATTTGCAGTAGCAGAGCTAAACTACAAAAATAGCAAAATATATTAAATGTGGATTGTTAAACAGCATTCAACTGCTGTTAGCCATAAAAGTTATCAGAGCTCTTCCAGAGTCTCAGTTAGCCTGAAGATCTAGTTAAACAGCTACTGCAGGACATCCAGGACCAGAAACAGCTTACCCAGATTGATCTTGGGCTTACAGCTTTTCTGCTGCCACCAGTAAGGACAGATCCTGCAGTTGCCCAGGTCCATTCTTCTGCACAATCTCTTTTCTTCCTCAGCGCAAGACAGAGTCAGTCCTGCTTCTCTTTTCCTGTTCATTTGCACCTCATTCCCTAGCACCAAGCACAGGGGCATTTCATGGCAATATGGAGATGTGGTGGCTTGACCTTGGCTGGCTGTCAGGTGCCCAACCAGCCACTCCATCACTGCCCTCCTCAGCTGGACGGGGGAGAGAAAATATGACAAAAGGCTTGTGGATCAGGGTAAGGACAGGGAGATCACCCCGCAGTTACTGTCATGGGCAAAACAGAGTTGACACCAGGAAATTAACTTATTGCTAATTGACAGTGGAGCAGGATAATGAGAAATAAGAGCTACCTTAAAACAATTTCCCCACATCCCTCCTTTCTTCCTGGGCTCAACTTCACTCTTGCCTTCCTCACCCCACCTCCGCCAGCGGCGCAGGGGATAGGGAATGGGGCTGTGGTCGGTCCATCACACACTGTCTCTGCCGCTCCTTCCTCCTCACAGGGAGGGCTCCTCACCCTCTGCCCTGCTCCAGGTGGGTGTCTGCTCCATCATGGACCTCCATGGACTGCAGGGGCACAGCCTGCCTCACCATGGTCTTCACCACGGGCTGCCAGAGCATCTCTGCTCTGGTGCCGGGAGCCCCTCCTGCCTCCTCCTGCCCTGTCCTGGGGGGCTGCAGGGCTGTGGCTCTCACACAGTCTCACTCCTCTTCCTCTCAGCTGCTGTTGCACAGCTTTTTTACCATTTTTTACCATATGTTATCCCAGGGACACTGCCACCATTGCTGATGGGCTCAGCCTGGGCCAGTGGCGGGTCCATCTCCAAGCCAGCTGGTGTTGGCTCCATCAGGCAAGGTTGAAGGTTTTCTGGCATCTTCTCACAGACGCCACCCCCAGCAGACCCTGCTACCAAAGCCTTGCCACACAAACCCAAGTACAGGAGGTTATGTTGTCTCCTCACACTCTTTTCCTTAAGGTCTTGATTAACATTTCTATTGTGTACCTTAATGAGCGCATTGCTGCCTACACCCCATGGATGTGCTCTCCATCTTGCTTTTGCTACTCCCTCAGAGTTATTTCTTCCCTCCCAACAGCAATAGGTAACAGACCTCAGAGAAGAAAGACCTGAGATACTAAGCAGGAGAAGTTGCTCAATCAATAATGCTTCTATCTTTTCCTGATAAATTTTATTGGCTCTGCACCATCGTTGATGAGAAAACTGGATTTTTTTTCAGAGAGGCTCTGGTAATGGGGTGGCAAGGCAAAGCCTAGCAGGCAGCTGAAATGGGGTTTAGCATTTATCACATAAGTACAGGGGGCTTTTGTTAGAACTGTTGTCTGTTTTCATCCTGATGCAGTGTTTTGTAGCAAACTCACACAAAACGTGACAAATGTTAGAGGACTAATATGCAGGGCGGACAATATGCGTGCATCGTGATACAGAGTTGTTTAACAAAAGGAACTTGAAAGAGTAGAATTATTTTTAATTGAAGCACAGTAACGTCCAAACCTCCAAAACGAAGCAAGGGTTTGAATGGGTGCAAGTTGCAGATGTTGGATCCACTTAATCCTTGTTTTAAAACACATCAAACACATGGTGTTGGCTAATAAAGATTAAAATAGCATCAAGGACCATTTCTAACAGTAACAAAAGCTACATCCATGTGGTTTTTTGAGGGTTTATTTTTCTTATCCCACCCACTGGGACAGACATTGTAGGTTACATATTCTATAGAAGATACATACTATTCTCAAGGTCTTCAGTTATCTCTGGAATTTCTGTTCCATTATTGTTCAGTCTAGAATCTCAGTAAGACCCCCAATGTTTGCCCTGTGCAGCCTGAGTTAGAAGATTGCTCCCAATTTTCTAGTTAGGTCAACCAAAAAAATTAAGATATGATAGAGGGTCAGTGGAAGAAATTCATATCAAAACAACTGCTCACCATGTCATTATGACAACCTGCTGTAACAAATGTGCTTCTGTTTTAACTTATGACAATTAATTGCTAAAAGTAATTTAATCTGACAGTGGCAAGATGTTGAAAGACTCGTGAAGATGTCATAAAAGCGACCTTTCTGCCCATGTGCAACCAAAAGCCATTTTTAACAAGGAGCCTCAAAAACAGTACAACTTCTTTTGTACTTTGTTAATTAGTTATTGATTTGAAACAATGCTCTGCCAAATATTGTCAGATTAGCTAGACGCCAGCAAGGTCACAGTGTGACAGTCTAGTCCTGATAATCTTATGGTATATAAGAATTCTTTTTTCTCCGAACCTTTTGTTCCGATATCCTGAGAATTACATTTCCTGGCTTTAGCATTTGTGCTAATTTAAAATACAGCCAAGCTGTCTGTTATGTAGTTGGATGTTTTGAGTTGTTAAAAAATGACACTGCGTTAGAAGAAAATTGCTGGTGATCTAATGTCTAATGATCTTCGGCGGTGGCAATGCACCGCTGCTGCAATGCCATCGCTAATCTGAGCAGGAAAGAGCCTGCTTTAATAGAACGGTCAGCGTGAGGGAGTTGCAGGGTTCAAGCCAGAGGTAGAACGAGCAAGTCCTGAGGTTGCTCGTCAGGATTAAAGATCATTTCCTAGCTTGCCTTTTTGTGAAACAAAAATAGCAGAGGTGGGTCTGGACAGGAAAGCAGAGAAGCAGAGTTAAGGCTTGAATAGCTCAACATTCAACTTTTCAGATTGTCGAAACAAGAAGCGAAAGAAAACGCAAATCTGAATTTAACATTGTGTTTGTGATCTGTTTAGGTAATTATTTTATAAGCTAATGGCAGTTACGTCAAATACAATTAATTATAGTACACTGCATATTAAGGCACTTCAGCAAATCTTTGTGCATTAAATAAATAGTATATCAGTTTACTTAAAGCACTGAGCACTTTGCTCTCTTTATTAGGAGAAATCAAATAGCTTTGAGCCTGTTAAATCTTTCTTTCACTTAAATAACTGCTCTTGAGTGTGCATAATAAATAGAGACAGAGATGTCAAGAAGAAAAATACGGCGCGAAGCTGTTCTATTTAGTTTAGTGCGTGTAAGAGACACAAACTCTGTAACAGAGACTTTACTGCCGAGCTCTGTTCTGAAGCCATAGCTGTTAATGAAAATACTAAGTTGTTGTTTTACTTAAATGTGTTGAAGTTTGTTAGATTCATTGTTTCCTGTGGTGGGGAAATCTGCATTTTTCTTGGCCAAAATGCTATTTTTCTTGCAATAGCATGGTTTAAAAAAAAAAGTCTGGTTTTCATTAAAACATATAAACAGATTGAAAGAACTGGAAAGTAAAATGGTATTTAAGTACTTTAGGAAATAGAAAAATAACACTTCTACATGACTTCCATTACAAGTTTTCAAATGTTTCAGATACATTCGTTTCAAAGGGAATTGGGTTTAGTGTTTAGAAAAATGCAATGTAGTCATTTAAACAACTGACATGATCTCTCTGTCTTGCAAGTATAATTCCTTTTGTAAAAGTACTGTATTCATTTTTTATTTACTTGCCCCCACAATTAGTCTATTAATGGCCAGAAGCAGAGCTGGTAGGTGAGATAGCTGCAAAGATACAACCTGACGGTTTGGTTTAGAAATACTTTTCTGTTCCCATAATTCAGTCACACAGAAGGACGCCTTTGGTGATGTTCGTTACAGTAGACAGAAGTATGTTGTGGGCAGAATCTCGATCCATGAGATGAAGTAGTTTGGAAAGGAGAAAGTATGAGGAGGCATAAAAAAGATGCATGTGAAATGCAGGGGATACGTACCAGCAGCAGGGTACTGAAATGCAACTGCCCCAGTCTTGGGAGGGGGGGGTTACCAACTGGGGTCTCTCTGGCCAAACTGCTGCCGTTGTTCCTTAAACTAGAATAGGTAAGTCCACCTGCAGGGGCTGGCAGATACCATGCTCAGGGCACCATGGCATGGGGATTTTCACGTAAACTGTGCAGGTGTTTCTCAGTAGCTGTGGTATGACCATGTAGACCGGACTGGTCTGAGGAGTTGCTTCCACACAACCAGTCTGATGAGTTTTCCCATACAGAATTTCCAAGTTGTTTGCCAAAAGATGCTACTTCAAAATCTGGCTTCCTTCACCTGGAATGCTGCAAGTTATATGGAAAGGGGGAAAAAATACTAAAAGAGCAAAAATTCAAAGGTCGGTCAGAGAGCTGAAAGGGAAATTGGTTATTTTTTTCTAAAGTAAAACTTCCTTTGATTCATTTCCCTCCTTCCTCCTATTCTCTTCTGCACCCCTTTCCTCTTGGTGAGTCAGCAGTGTTCTTGTCCCCAGACTAAAAAAGACAAATGTCATATTTGTGTTTATTTACATTCTTGTCCTAATGATAAAATAAATGGCTTGGGCGACTCCTACCGTGACTGTCAATTTGGAAAAAATATAAACAGAAAGAATACTGCAGATATTCAGGGGCAAGATCTGCTCTGAAGGAAACCTTTTAACTATTTGCTCTCCAGCTTATTAAGTAACTGGCCACTAAAAAAAACTAACCAACCCATCATTTAAAATGGCAAACCCCAAGCTTTGGCCAGAGATGGTGATTAAAAGCCACTGGGAAGCTGATTTTGTTTTAATTTTTCTTCTTTGCGGTCTCCTTTCCTGTGCTTTACCAGAAGACAGTTAGGTGGTGATGACAGGACATGCCAGACTCCAGCAGAAGTAGAAACGGGAAAATCCAGGCTGGAACAACAGCCTGACAAAGTTGTCTTACCCTGACTGACAAGCAGATAGACACTTCAGCCAGGGAGATGATGCTATAATAACATTCGAGACTTAATTAATTTAGCCTGAGATCTGGGGTTTACTTTGTAAACAGCAAAGCCCTTCAAGTTACAAAGTCTTTCGAATTCCCTAACAAAAATCTGAAGAAACAGGGAGGGCGTTTGAACACAGCAACCTCGCAGCAGAAAACATTCACCGTGCGAAAAGGCTGAGCCTTTGCTGCATGGAGCCATCGCGGATTGAACAACACAGGTAAAGTTTGCTGCTTTGTGCATGTATTTTTTGCACGGATCTGCAGCCGAGCTCACTGCTCTCAACTTCCATTTCAAATGCAGAGCTAAGAAATTCCACCTGCAGCCCCAGCCTGTTAAAAATGCTCGTATATTGCTGTAACACCTGCATGGTCCTGATGTGCCAGCGCTCTGAAGGCCTCCTGCGAAGACCTGCATTTGCCAAAACTGAAATACAGTATTAGATCAGCGATGCATTAAGGCAGCTGAGACCACTGGCACCTCTGTGAAGAATAGCTGTGGGCGCTGACGACTCCGGTCTGTGGTTTCGGGCCATTGTTTGCCTGTTGAAATATTATAAATGAGGGATCGGAGTCATGTCCCGTGGCCAGGAGGGTGGAAAGAACGTTTTGGTTTCCACGGTCAGCTTGTTCCTCACCAAGCAGAGGTGGTTGGAGCACTCTGGAAATGGGAGGAAGGAGTGGTTTGGGATTTTTTTTAGTCCAGAAGCAGGTCTAGGTTGTTGGTCGGAAATCGAGTTAGTTGAAGGCTTAGCTGGGAAAACTCTTGTCTGGCTTGGAGTTGCTTCGGTTTTTTCTCTTGTGTGCAATAAAGCTGGATATAAAGGGGAAAAGTAGCTCCCTCCTGCTGCCCTGAGGGAGGTTAGGATCCAAGCTCCCTCTGTTCCCACATATATATAGCATACGTCTGAATTTTATTTCCTGACCACCCTCACCAGGGAAAGCCCAGCTTGCATCTGAAGTGGGAAAAGTGGGACAGGATCCAAAGTCGTCTTGGATGGTAATTGCAGTGGGAGCTGGGGAGAACAGGGGCCCCAGGGAGGAGCCAGAACATGAAATGTAAAAAACCTGGCTAGATATCATCAGTCTTGCATTAGCTAAAACTTGTCATTTTAAACCTAATCTCAGCAGTTCAAGCCATAGGGAAGCGCGGGTATCGGCGCATCCTCCCAAGCCATCCCTTCATCCCCTTTCCGCTGATGGTGACAGTTTAAATATTGTCTCAGTCTGCCAGATGCATTTTTGTTTTACATCTTTTATTTAGGTATTAGATACGCCAGATACGGCACGTTTCATGTAATACGTGTTCAGTTAGCGGGTCTGTCAAGATTGCCTGCTTTCCTGATGAGTTGTTGGGAGCTTTGGAGGTGGGACTGCTCTCTCATTTAATATGATGTGTATTTAACTGCAATATGTAAGATTTCTGGTCTTCCTTTCTGCTGCTGACTCTATACACACAACATCTTTATTTCTAGGGCTTCATGAGCTGTATAGGGAACACTTCCATCACTGGCCCACTTCACAAATAAAATAGGCACAAGGAATTACATGGAATCGCCTCAAATAGGTCTGGGAATAAGACTGAGATCTGTAATACGAAAAACACAACCTTAAGTCACTTTGCCATATTGCTTTCCGAAGGCATGTGCCAAATAATAACCTCAGCAATGCTATTTATATTTGCAACTCTGCAAACGACCAGACTTCACTACTCTGATACCTGGTCTCTCCTTCTGTCTCAAAAGCAGCTGCTGCCTACTGCCACAGTATATATCTTGCCCCCATCTCAGAAAGTGCCCTTAAAAAAGATAATATGGTCTTTGCATTTCCCCAATTATTCCTGCCAGATAAGTGGAAGGGACTGGTGGGTTTACATCTGAGGGCTCTTGGTTTAATCCCTGCTAAGGTCATAAGTAAGGGAAAATACGATGTGACTGGTTTTGAATACATATCAATACAGTTGCTGAATTAAATAACGTTCACTCACCAATAATGTATTTACATTATTTCAGTGTTGAGCGTTTGCAGATTGAATGCTCCGTGTTTCTGTAGAGCTACACCAGATGCTGGTGACCATGAACCCACTCTGCCACCTACACAGCTGATCAAATCCTGCTGGGTTTTGTTGTTGTGATGGGGCAAAGTATGTAAATAAAACCCATACAGAGCCCATAGAAGAAGGGAGGAAAGAAACATGTCCTCCATTCAAAATTTCAAGGCCAAAGCATCAGTTGTTATGATTTTATCTCTTCCCCTCTTGTTTCCTTTCAAGCCATCTCTTTCTCAGTCAACTCAGGATGCAGCAACTAACGTAACTCCCTTGACCCACTGCTCAGTCATTGTCCTTGCTTCCCAGCACACCTGCTAAGACCTGCTGAACTGAATTCCCAACACATGTGTTGTCAGATTTAAGATTTGTTACAAAATTGTCTCCACCATTGCTTTTGGGGCCGTATCTTCCCCCCCGGTCACCGCTGTTTTGCTGCTGAGGTGATCTTGATGTTGTTACCCTCATCTGCTGTATTGCACAGCATCCTTTTGTCTCATTTCCTACAGCTGCAGTTGCCCAGTGTAGACAGCAGTCCATCACCATCCTTCCTGAAAACCCAGTTACTTAAGAGTTCTGCAAAAGGCAGCTTCTCTCCGTGTGTGCATATCTCCGTAAGTTTAGCATACGGACTAGCGTTACCCATTTCAGTAAGTAAAGCAGAAATACAATTTCTACTATTAGTAAAATGTCCTCCTGCCTCCTGTGATCACCTCTTGGGCTGGAGCAGGATGCATGTCAGAAATATCTGTGCAAGGGTTCTTTCAATTCTGTGGTTAAAATGGGGAAAAAGATTTTCAAGTAGATGGGATGCTTCCTAACATATTGGAATTTGCTTCCTAACATATTGGAATTTCTCCATTAAAGATGAATTCTTGTTAAATGGCCTGAGTTTGATGCTGTAAAGTCATGTCTTCAGGTACTCATGCTGCAGAAAAATATAAATACAAGGTCTTCGCTTCCACTCTTTTCCTGTCCTTTCCTTACTTTCCTCCTCTTCTCTGCTTGTAATACCACAGCTTCTGTCTTTGTGGGGAAAAAAATCACATGCTGGCTATTTTTTTGCCTTCTGTTCCAGCTTTCTTGCCTTCAGATCCCTTAGATCTTGTCCTCCAGTGAGGTTTTGGAGCTTCTCGGTGATAATAAGCCATCATGTGGTTTCATTATGTTCCGCTGTAATGGAACAGGTTTTGTCTCGCGTAAGGCAAGCATTTGCAGAAGAATCGAGGAAAATGTAGCAGTTGATGAGCATCATTTAGTACTCATAAGGCTGCTGTTGGGGGAGGAAAAAGAGAGGGCACCTGCTGGAAAAGGGTCGTGCCAGAAGAGGAGGTGGTGTGGTGGAAAGGGCAAAAGAGACTTGATATCACCCTTATTCTTTTCTTTTCTTTTTTTTTAATTTGAGGTTGTGAAAGGAGGGAAAGCGTATAAGGAGTAGTGAAGTAGCACAGAGGAGAAGGGAGTGCAGTGATGGGAGGACGTGAGGAGCCAGAGCTAAGAGGGGCTGTTCCCAGTGGTGGCAAACCCCAGATGCCCATCTCTGGGCTGTTGGGTTCTTCCAAGGACTGAAGAGTTTGTTTTTAACTCTGCTGGTATTACAGCAAGTGGCAGAGTTCCTCCTAACTTACTGAGTACCTAATTAGGCCAGAGCTCCACAGATCCTGCCATTGCAGGAGCATGTATTAAAATCTTCCCCATTCATTTGTCTTCAGCATTCATCACCCATGCCTTCTGGTTTCTATATACACGTACATACATATACATACATACATATATTAACTTTCTGGTGAAAGTGATGCTTTCTAGAGAGTTTCCAGTGAAATCCATTTAATTTTTACTGGGTCCATTACCTAGGGGTGCTGCACGATACGATGCTGGCGTGAGTCAGGTTATGATAATCAAGAACTGCATAGCAGCAGGGAACAAACTGTATCCCTTCACTGTTCATTTCAGACCCTCAAACATACAATTTGCTTTTAATAGAACAGAGTTTTCTGTACAGTAAAATACAGCTATTATTGTACAGAAGATACCAGCATTAGCCAGTCTCCACTGAAGACGCTATTTCATCTCAGATTGTTTCGGTCACAGGCTGCTGCTTCTAGGTTACGTGTTTATGTTGTTATACTTAACATGACATATCAATTTTAATTTAATGCTTTTTCAGAAGGGTTGGGAGATTGCAAAAGTTTGCGTGCCCCAAGGCTCACTGAGGCGATGGGATGAGCTGTACAGAACTGCAAAGGTCTTGCTGGTGGGGAAGGGTCTAACCTCTCTAGGGAAGGACTGGAGACAAGAGACCTGAGCCTTCTCCATCTCTCTGCCTCCCAGCCAGTGTGCAGTTCTGTTCACCCATATTTAACACATGTACCATACTTGTTTACAGTAACTTATCGAGCTAGAAGGAGAAATTGTTTTGCTGTGATAAGCGGTAATTATAGAAACCACCTTCAAGTAAATTGTTAAAAAGCTATTCAGTTGTATGGCATATTTCCCTATTTGTATGCATTTCACTTTTCACTTGTCGCAAAAAAAATGTGATTCCAACTCCCTGATTTAAAAAAACAAAGTAAAAGGAGAGAGCTGTCACTGGAGCTTAAAACTAATTTGATTTTCTTGGTTTGATTTTTTTGAGTTTCAGTGAATTAGAAGTTTTAAGATGGGATCTGAGCTGCTCTGCCCCAGTAAAGCCTACAGTAGTTCAAGGCCTCCAGCTCTTGCCCCAACTGTAACTTTCCAGCAACAGGTTACTTCAAAAAAAAAAAAATTGTAAAATTTGGCATCGAAACAGGAAATATGTGAACCTGTCATGGTAAGCAGTCTCAAAGGGCAAGCTGCTTTGCAGGAGCTAATTAACCTTAGGAAATAATTACACAAATATGTAAATGTTGTTTAGATAATTCCATGTGTTATCAACTCAGGTAGTCCATCATAACTGCAGACCTTGCAATGTCTAGGTGTTAGAATCTGGCATAGTTGATAAGGCTTCGGTGGCTGCATCACTTCAGCTTGGTATTTAACAATTAATGACTGTGATATTACACTAGTAAATTCAACCTGTTTTTTGAATGCAACAGAACGTAACACCGTATTCACTGTGTGCACACTGCTTATCTGCGTATTCCTAATGGCCCCAGCCATTAAGATGTTACATACCATTCAACTATTAGGTGCTAGCAATACTGGGAAAAATGACAGACCATAATCTGTGGTCTCTGCCTCCTTTTTTTTGCACAATGGATGGCCCGAGAATTTACCCACAATCATTTGGGGTTTTCAGGGACTTAAAAACGATTACAGGAGAGCTGTAAATCTGCGAGCCAGTTTTCTCAAAGCAAAACAGAGACAGCAAGCAGCATTTTATACAAGTGCGTTTCTGTTAGCGTGGCATAGACCCTGAAACAACGTAGTTGCTTGGACCTTAGACATTCTGGGTGTAAAGTCCCCCCTAAAACCAGCTGGGCTGGGCTGGAGCAGCCCATGACATCCCTGACCCATGCCAGGACTTGAGTTGAGGCCAAGCAGATCAGCAACCGGCAGCATCTTCCCTATCGCAAGCTGCTGCTTCCAGCGGCTGTAGGAGAGGTTCTGGCCCTTGGATATTAAATAGTTTCATATATACGAGAAACATGAATTTATTAATCATTGTCATATTACTTTCATAGACTGTACTGTTGAACTACTTGATTAAACCTTTGATACTAAAATGAAAAGCTCCTTGTTAACCATTTATTACCAGTTTTTGAGCAATCGCTATTTTGATTTAAAAAATGAGAGATTTTTTATACCTAGTTAAGAGATAGTGTTTAAAAAATACCGGGGGGAAAGCCCTTTATCCCTAGAAAAAGGAATCTGTTCTGTTCTTAAACCAGTATTTGTGAATACTCATCTCTTCAAAATGAAATAAAAATTTCATTCTACTTGCAAACACTTGATGATCTTTTCTCATTCAAAAGGAGTATGTCCATGTGGCAAGAGCATCTTTTTGATGAGCCCCCCCATGCACCTGTCATTAACCGAATCAGAACCTAATACCTGGGTGCTTATATTCTATATTACTTTTGTGGATGCTGCTTTTATAGCAGGTTCCAGAAATGTGTACCTCCTCTAGCATTCAGGAAAATGAGTAAATATAACATCAGCAATCTAAAATTCCTTGGCAACACTTGTGTTAAATGATTTTATCCACCTTTATTTCCAAGGCAATCTTCAGTGGTGGGATTTGCTGCATGCAAGTATGACAGGTGGTCAATATCTGATAGTCTCCATAGCATTGGTAGGCACTGACAGCAAATGAGGTATATTCGTTTTATTTCTGTTGGTGAAAAGAGCAAAAATGCAGTGTTTTTTTAGGAAAAAGGCATGGACGTCTCTTCATTTATTAGTTAATTAAAGGCTAAGTCTTACTGATAGTGTTCCATGAAAAATGGAGGCGGGTAGGATTTTGCATGATGGGAGCACAGGCGAAGGCTGCATCTTCTGTGCTCAGAGCATCTGCTCCATCCCCCACCAAGCACCACGGAGCTGGGGTGCAGGACTCCAGTCAGGAGGTACCTTAGCAGCAGCGACCCCGTAAGTGCCTGGTTTGGGGTTACTTTTCGTTAAGCATTGTACAGAGGCCTTTTCTCATGACAAGCTTCTTAACTTTTGTTTCTTTTATTTCTAATTCTGTACGGGGGTGTAGGAGGGGGTGTGGATTTTCAGAGGGATGGAGACCCACAGTTATATGACTTCCACACCTCCAAAGAATCAGACCTCATCCTTAGACCCAGAATTACTGGTTATAGGTGACCAACTTTCAGCAGCTGCAAATTTAAGTTCAGCTCTCCCAGCACCTTTCCATCTCAGTCTGTTTCCCAAATGAGGACGCATTCAGCCTCAGCTGCCTTCTGGGGGATGTAGCCTGATGTCTCCATCCCCTTCTGTACAGTCATATAGATAATTATGTAAAGCATGACCAAGGAGCTCCTACTGCATCAAATAATTTAGCAAGGTGGTATATGAGTGCATTGTATTTAGCTGTGATGAAAAGAAGAAAAGCAACAGCTGCCTCGAACTGTCACCTTTCATGCTAAAACTGCAGCATCCAGCCTCATCATTTAACCCTGGCCAGGCAGAGGAGGTTAATCCTGATGGACCCAGCACCACTGGAAATCCAAAGGAGACTGGCCGTACTCTGCAGTGCCCACTCCTGCAGCCAGATGTTTCTTGTACGGACACGGCACCGGTTTATTCTCCATCTGAGCTGTTTAAAAGATGGGCTTGTTACGAGGGGAAAAATATAAGCAGATGCTCTGAAGAAAGAGCTTTTCTTCTAGACATACATGACTCCTCCCGAACTCCTTCTCACACATATGTGCTTTTCTTACCTTGTTTAGGGTTTAGCAGAGTGTGTACAGCAACACAGTTTATCCTGACATTTTTTATGGCTTTTTTTTTTCACTGGTAACAAAGGAAACTGTAGTTACAGTCTATATCTAACTTGTTCCAGCTCATTTCTTATTGCCTTTATGAAATCCTATTGAGTCTTTGTACTGGACTGTGAAGCTGTGCAGTTAATGATTCGGTTTACTAGACCACTGGTTATGCTTTAATTGGTGGAGGCTCTTTTGGGCTGAATTTCTGAATCCTTTAGAAGCTTCTTGCTGCTGTCTTAGTCTTATGGAAACCTAAAATTGTGTGCTTTTCCCAGCAGCCTGTAGAAGTAACATAAAATACCTGAAAAGGCAATATTAACCAGAAACCACCTCTTTTTGTCAGAATGTTAAAGCAGGGTTACGTACCTGTACAAAAACTGCTGTTAAGAGAATTACTGATAACGTTATTATTTAACAAACATATACCTACTGCATATTTAACTAAAGTAAATCTTCTAGATAAACTAGTCATTTAAAAACTCTTCCAGGGTTTAATATGCCTTTCCCATACATATCATACTTAGTGTACATCACTTTTCCGTAGGAAACACCAGTTCAAGTTGTCCTTCAGCTTTATCTTAATAACTGGTCTGTCAATCATATTTTCTTTATTCAATTTCTTTTGAAAAACTTCCCACTTTCCTCAGAAAGGGAGGAGTCTTTACCTCCCTTACTTATCTCTACAATCAAATTTCAAACAGGGTTGAAAGGAAATAAGCCCTTTCTCATGCTGAGGTGGTTTACAATAGTTGATACATAATTAGTTAAAACTATGTTCTGTCATAGTCAATCAAGAGCAGAATCTGTCCACGGTTAAGAAGAATACCTTCAGTGCTTTTTGGCAAATTTGATAAATGCATTTTAATCGCTGCTACCTTAGAGAAAAAAAAAATATAAAAGCACATAATTGTTTTAAAAGCTTTGGGTCCAGATCCATAAAGATTTCTAGCCTTCTCACTCTTATTTAGGAAACCGGGTGTGAGAATGGAAGTAAAAGCCTAAATCCACCATGTTATTTAGTTGTCTGTCTTCCCATTGATTTTAGACACTCATAAGAGCTTAAATTCCCAAAACTGAGTTGCAGGCTGGGACTAAGACCTAAATCACTTCAGTGTTCTTGGTAAAGTTACAATAATGCAGACTATATAATAAGCATCTTGTGATTGCCAGTGGCTTTTGCTGGTTTGTGCTTTATTTCCCCCAAGGAAATGAGGCTTTGGGTCTGCATCTCAGTCGCCCAGGGGTATGAAGCTGCTGGTGGAGCACAGCAAAGGAGGAAAGGGATGCAAATTTTAGGAAATGACGTGACCTTGACTGATAAGCTCTTCCTGGCACAAAAGAGCCTGGAAAGCGCCTGCAGTGCTGTGCTGAGGGTGTGAAACCCTGGTGGGGCAGGGGAGCTAGCAGAGCATCTTACTCTTGTCATCTGGGACTAGACAGATTTGTAGTTACGACACAGACAACCGGGGAAATAAGTAATATACAGAAGTGTGCAGGGCTTTCTGAGAACCTCTGAGGTAGAGGTGGGAGCACAGAGCACTGATGTTTGAGGAGAGTGTGCTAAAATCAGTGTAAATCATCCCCATGCCTTCAGTGACGCTTACACTGACTGGCGTTCACAAATTCTTGTTCCATAATAATAAGAAAAGCCTCCCCTAACTACCACAGACTCCAAAGTAATGGCTGACATGTGAGCAGTCAAGAGGTGTTTTATCTGTGCTGTATCTTGTAGTCCACAGTTGCGAAAAATTGCATGCAAAAGGGTAGTTGCAAATACCATAATTTTAATCTTTGGCAGATTTCCATTGGCCCATAATATGAAAAAATTGTAAAGACTGAAATTATATTTATATTGTTCCTACTTGTTTTTATTTGTTTTACCAGACTAAGGCTTAACTACTTTAAACAAACCATCAGTGAACAAACATTTGACAAAGAGTTGTCAAAAGAATGAAAATCAGAGCAGTGGCTCATAATTTCTTTGAATGCCTCTGTTTAGCTGAATTACCATCATGGTATTTAGACAAAATTTTGCAGATGCATAATTTTTGTTGTATTTATTAAAATAAGCCACAGTAAAGCAACAGTTTTACTGCCTTTAAATTGCAATCTTAAATTTCTTTTATTTAGACAAATTAATCTGTTCTTTTTTTGACACTGGAGTATATTCATTGGAGGTTTGTTTTAACAAAACACTTTATCATATAGGAACATGTTGCTTTTAGACAGAATTGCCAGTGTTTAAAAGGTAATTGTCGCAAACATAATTTCTTTCTGCAGGATAATGGATCTCCTGAAGAACATGCAGTTTATGTTTGGGACCATTTTATTTCCCAGTCAGCTGCAGAGAACGTGGTTTTTGTTGCTCACAGCTATGGTGGACTTGCCTTTGTAGAGTTGGTAAGTGTGACTTCTCGATTGCCTTCTTTCCTGAAGCCTTTCACAGATTTTCCTAAATTCCTTGTGATCACCTTCTTGAAAGCAACCATTTAGGAGCAACTTCAAACAGATACAGATCTGTGAGGATTTCTTTGCAACTGGAAGGTCACTGCATTTTTCTCTGGTTTTGGGTTAGTCAGTAAGGTCCCAAGTGTGCACAAACCCAAAAGACTGTGGGAAGACAAAACACATAGATCCTCTGTGTCCAGGCTATGCACCAAGAGGCAGCGCTCAATGGGTTTGTGCTCTGGGGCAGAAAGACTGAGAATGTACAAAAACGGTTTTAAAGTCACATTAACAAATGCACCTTTTTGGGTATAGATTGGAACTATATTGGAAGACGAGGGGAGATTTGGGGGTTTTACCCAGTTTTGCAGGTTTTCCACAAAGGCCTGCAGAAGTTGCTGGGAAGACTTTTTTTTTTTCATTTATTAGGTTCTGGTGGAAGGGACTCTGCTCAGTGTAGAGCTGCCCTACCGCTGCTGCTGGGACTGCTGAACATGCAGCTTGTCAGTCTTTCACCCTTGTCTCTGAAGGCAGATTGTTGACCCCACCTGCTATATGAAGCTGCCTGTTGAAGCTGTGTACTTTTTTTTAAGTGTAGCTATAGGCTCCTGATTTAATTGTGACATGCTGGTGTAATCAGAACATGTTCATTGAAGAAAAGTGGTAAAAAGGAAAAAAAAAAAAGCTCCTTGTTTATTGTGAAAACGTATATTGCAGAACATTGCAATTGGTTTTATAGACACAGGAATGAGCTGAAGTACATCTTTTGTCTGTAACACATCAGTTTAGCACGAAAGTTAGTAAAAGTGGTTTCTGCCTGGCATAAGATGAATGAATGCCTCAGTTAAGAAAATGCATGCATGAGTGTTTTGTTTTCAATCTTGTACTTCTCTAAGTAGCAAGAGGAATCCAGAGTAGGACCACTTGTCTTGTTTTAAGAACATAACATTTTTGTTAATCCTTTTAATTTGTAGAAATTAAGGCCATTTTTACTTTCCCTGTGTTTCTAGAAGAGTATTTTTACAACATGTAAGATATGTATTGATTAGAGACTTGAGAACAGGTCAGCTGGTCGTTTTCCAGAGGTATTTTATTACCAGGTTGGTAAATAGTTGCAAAACTTTATAAGAGGCCAGCTTTGTGGAGATGAACAATTCTTTTTATGATCACAACTCTGGGCAAGAAATGGGTTGCTTTGCGCATGCCTGTTACTCCTCAGACGCAGTGAAGGGTAGGGAGCATCCCTTCTGTCTTGGCTTTCCTTGTCTGTCCAAAGTGAAGCATTAGCAGAATTTCTGTAGGTTTTGTAAAGCCGTGTTGTTTGGGTTGCAGGACACCTACGGATACGGTACGGTTAGCACAGGGCAGGAGTGGGAATCAGCTGGAGACCTCTCTCAGTGTTTCCTAAACAAAGTGCTTATTCGAAGGAGTCTTGGAGAGTTTTTTCATCACATTGCAGTCAGTGGCTTGAGGTGGCATGGGTAACAGATGACCAATGTGTCATTCCCATTTTGCCTGTTTCTCTTGTCACACTGGTGGATATTTCTTCACTTTTGTTCTACTTTAATATGAAGCACACAGATGTTTCAGAACAAGACTTGACTTCTGACCTTGGGGCTTCCAGGGTCAGGGTGCTCAGGGCCTGTGAAATTATCACAAGCTGAGCTAAAGTTTTTATCCATCACAGGAAGCAACCAGTAAGTAAGAAGTTAAAAAGGAGCTTTGTCAGAGAGACAAGATGGTCTCAGTAAGGGTCAGCTTCTGTAGTCTGCTGTCTCTGCAGGAGATGCATGCCTGAGAGGAAGAATATAATATATAACCATTGGCACATCACATATCTGTCATGCAAAACTAGACCCGAGAAGTATATTTAATGTGGTGCGATTGTTTTTTAAAAAAAATCAAAGGTTAATAACACCTGGTTTTGGTGGAGGTGGTTTGATATCTGAGCTCCAGTGAAAGCAGTTTAATTAAATAATGCATGCACTGAAGCAGGTATCATTGAAATAAACTCTGAACTGTTTTATCACAATATTAATTTCTAAGATTTTATTTTGTTATGCTCTCCTTTCTCTTCAACTTTATATCCATATGGCACTTTGTAATTGTAAAGAACTCCAAAAAAAAAAAAAAAAAAAGAATTGAACAGCTGATGGGCAATTACTGTCTTATGACAAATACATATTTGATCACTTTCTTTTCATGCTTTGTGGGGGGGACATAATGAGGGTGATGGAGCAGCTACACCATATAGCAACCGTACTACCTCTGCGCTCACCATGCAAGAGTCTTTGGGTCAACTGATGCATAAAATTGTAGGTTACAGTCGTGGTGGAGACCTGTTGCACAGCTGCTCCTTCGGCAGCCGTGCCTCTTGCAGGAGAGCAGTGTGAAGCATGTGGCTTTAATTTGTAATGAAGGTTTTTCTGCCTGGGCCCTCTGCGTTCTATTGTGCTGGCAGGGAAAAAGAAAACAAGCAAAAAAGTCCAAAAGTGTTTGCATTTTCAGGGAGTATCTTTCAAATTTGCTTTGCACGTTCAGCGCTGCGAGGTCTGTCCCGATCATTTGCAGTCATCACCGCGATCCCCAGCTCATCACTGTGTCGTGGCGTGAGGCTCTCGATGAAAACCTGATGCCTTGGCATTAAGCACAGAAAACCAGAAAAACCCGGTATGAAGCAAGAACTCGTTCGTGGTTGTCAGTAGCATCCCGTGGGAAGAGCTGTGGCTGCCCCGGCACGGCATGGGGAAGCGTTCAGCCTTGCGGGGCAGGACACATCCAGGCGCGCCATTGTTGGCAGCCACTGGAGGAGCTGGCGCAGGAACAGCAGCTCCGCTCTGCCCTCATCCCTCTGCAGGGCTGGTGCTGGGATGTGGGCATGCATTTTGGTGGGAAACTCCACATGAAAAGGAAGCAAGTACGCCCACCACAGGTGAAACTGGTATCAAAGGAGGAACATTTTCATTTGCAAACCTTTGGTGGCCGAACCTGTTCTTCATTCCAAATTTCATTTCACCATAAAAATCAGGCTGTGGCTTGGAAGTCCTTCATTATAAAAACCAGTAAAATTTGGTTGCAATTTTCAAATACATGCCACAGCATCTAACATTTTTATTGGTCTCTGCAGGTTTTTAATCTCCATTTTTGCATGTTTGTGAGTGTGAGGTTTAAGAAAAACAGGGTGAGTCTGTAATACCATGCTTGAATGCACAGAAACTGTTACCCAGTAGCTGCAGCGTAGGCACACCATTTCTGCACCTTGCTGGGTCATAGATTACTAGCAGAATAATTGAAAGTGATTGAACATGTGTGGGAAGTAAAGTTCCACCAATAAATGTAGTGAGTTGTATTGTTTATAGCATGAATTACAAATGCTAATTGTAAACCATATGCTAAAATGTATCTTAATATTTAGTAATTAAAACTGTGTGTAATTGTGGTTTGAAATTAAATATGCATCTAATAATACCTACACATAAATTGCTTCTTGAATACACAGCCACTAAAAAATAGTTGTTGGGTCACTGTGTTCTGCTAATTACTGATTTTGAAAAAATCAAGCCATGATTCATGAACACAAGCCTCTTACTTCTGTTATCCCTTACACAGTGTAGTCGGGGACTTATTTTCAGAAGCAGCTTGCTGTAGTTGACAGTAAAGTGTGGAACTTTCCCAACTCCTAGCTTATAATAATTTTATGAAATTTAACAGAAAGTGAGAATTTCAAGTTGATGGAGTCAATTTTATATTTAGTTTACAGAAAATAAGTTTCTGGTACAACGCCTCCTTTGAGTTTCTCTGCCAAATTTTGTGAGTTTACAATTATTTTGCTTTAAAAAGAATGTTTTCCCTTGTCATTGCCTCCATGAAAGACCCGCACAGGAAAAAAGATATATTGTGCCCCCGTGCCTACCTGAGTGCTGTGGCCATCCCCTGCAGATGTAATTACAGCATCAAGGCCTGGCTGCATGGAGTGGGGGCAGGAAGGGTGGTCCTAGGATGCTGGGTGACATGTAAAAAAACTAGCTGTGTCCATCATTGTAAAAAACACATGACAACTACTCATTTTGGAATCACGAGAAGAATTGTTAAATCTAAGCTTTCAAAATTGTCAATTAGGTATTCAGTATCCTGAGATTTTAGGGAAAAAAAAAGAAAAAAAAAAAAAAGGTTTTGTGGAAGGTTTCGCTTGCTTGCCTCCTGTATTGCTGAGACCTTAGGCTTTGCGTTTTCAAGGGTTTCCTCAGCACCTTATGAACCAAAAGTGTTGCTTTTTTTATTTTAATTTTAGTTTAGTAATATCTTTAAGGGAAAAAAAAACCACCAAGTACCATGGGAATTGTGACAAAATTGTGAGAATCAGTAGTGGTATCTCCAGCTTACGGCAGTCATACTGCTGTAAAAATACAAAGTGCACAGGGGAGTGTAATATAATTAAGTTAGGAGAAGGAAAGTAGGTTCATTGTTTTTGAGCAGATGAGAAACTATTCATGATAGTCTGTTGGCTAAAATGATGGATGTATATATTGACAATTTGCACAAAGGTGTAGATAAAAGTATGTGTGCACGTCTCTGTGTGTCTGCATATTTTTAGCCAGCTTTGTAAAAACAAGAGCCTTTAAAACACACTGTTCAAATTACTGCATGCACTGTAGTGTCCTAATTCCATCAAAATCGGCCAATTTTGTCCATTTGAGATAATTCTAGGTCCATCATTTTGAGGTATGTGCTGCAATGCACTGCCACTTCATTCTGTTGTATTGTGCTGAGTACAGTGAGGACCTGACCCAGGCTTGAGCTCAGAGGTGCCGTAATAATAGTGATGATAAACGGCCACCTGCTGAGCTACCTGGGGGTCTCTGGGGCTGCATCAGTATTCTGGCACAGGCAAAATGCAATACAAGAGCCTTAATGACTGGGCTGTGAACCTGTCATTAGCTTTTCATTAATTTAATTTCCTGAAATTTCAGATTGAATGGTTTGTTATATGTGGGGTTTTATTTATATATACTTATATAAATAAACCTATCTACTCATTTTTTTATATTTGGTTTGGCTCAAGAACTGATTAGCTTAGAGCAGGTGCTGTGGATATGCAACTCTTAATTCCTCTGGCTGATGTATTAAATCGATGTGCAGCAGAAGTACCATAAGGTCTGTTATAGCTGTAGGAAGCGTGGGAGAGAGCTGGAAGTGGAGACCAGAGAAGCAAAAACACGTCAGTGACCAAGGTGCATGTTGTGAAGAAACAAAGCAAAATATCACTGTGCTTCAAGACTTTGTGAGAATTAAACTTGGGGGGGGGGGGGGGGAGATGTTCTTTAGATGTTGCATGTCAGTTGGGAGAGCAGTATGGGATGCTATCTTCTAGATTTATGGGGACTTGGGTTATATGTCCAGTCTTTGGACAGATCATCTCACCCAACTCTGCTCTCTTAGGTCTCACCTTTTTTTGTGTTGTGGGCTTACATTAGCACTGCTTTGAGTGAGGTCTGACTTAGGTAGGGAGGCTCAGAAAAATAAGTGTAAAAATAAAAACGGGATATTTGCTCCATTTTGTTATTTATTTAAGCTATACTTTTGCTGTGCTTCTTGGAAAAATGCTTGTTCATCTGAAAAAGGTCAAACGAGAAATGAGGGTGGACAAGAGGAGCTAATGGAGAAGCAGCAGTGGGTTGTGTGAAATGGGTCGGACAGAACTAGGATCACAAGCTCTGGGGCGTGTTTCTTTTAGCATTTCTGTTACTGATATGGGCACACAAACTAAGTATGCACTAACGAAATTGGCGCCTGGCATGAAGTGCCAAAGTCACCATCGGTATTCAGAAGTAGAATTTCTGCAGTAATAGAAATTAAAGGAAATAATTCAAACTTCTGGACGCTTAGGCATTGGCTGGCTAGTCATCTGCATTTGTGTACAAGGAGCGATCTTACCAACAGAGAACAGCAGGGATGGTTCCTTGGACACATGGGCATGAAGCCCTCAGACATGTGGGTTCATCGCCGATGTCTGTAAGTGAATGACCTGAGAATGCAACAAAAGAGCAAAATGTGATCCTGTTATTTTCTAGCTCTTTCTGTCCCGGGAAGGGAAATATTAATGCTGGCCGTCATGCTGGTGAGATTAATCTGAGATAATCTGAGACATTCGGGAAGATTAACTCAGTTCGGAGGAGATATGGGGAAGAGATGTCATTACACTCAGGGCAATGGAGAGCCTGTTTTACTAGAAACGATGAAGGATGCTCAGGCGTGCCGTGATGTGGTGCCACCTGGAGATGTTGCCTACCACGAGCACCAGAATCGATACAGCAGTAGAAACAGCACGTGCACCTTCTAGGCTTATCAGTCTTCATAAGAGCTGTGTAATCTTCTGGTGCTCGTACACTAACTTTGTAGCTATTGAAGAAAAAGAAAGTTCAGTGTCTATTCTGTATTTGCTACAGGAGCAGAGTTTAAAAAGCATGGCTTGTTCAGCCCGGCGAAGGAAAGCTTAGAGGGATTGGTAGCACGCTGCAAATACATCGGGAGAGTAAACAGCAGGGAGGGAGAGCCATGTAAGCCAGAGAACAATGTTGGCACAGGAACAAATGGATTAAAACCGGTCATGAAAAAATCTAGGGTGGAATGAGGTTTCTCACCATTGGATGAGGAAGGCCTGTTTGGGAATGGGAGGACTGGGACAAAGCTGCTACCCAGCATGACCTACACATGGCAAGAGTTACGTGAGTAATTGGCTGGGACCATCGATCCTTGGTGTGACCCAGGAGTCCGTGTTCCGGTGAAAGTCAGTGCGTGCAGGTGTGTGTTTTCAGCCACAAACAATTGAACCCAGTTTGGATTAACTTTTCTGGAGTTGGCACCTCTCTGTACTCCAGCTCACTCCACTGGAAGCGCCAAGTGTCACCCAAAACCAGGTCAAACTGCCAAACACCAAGGTTTGCAAACAACTTTTTTCCCACCTGACTCACTTTTGGAAGTAGCAGTCTCATTTTTGCTAATGCTTTCTGAAATGCACAGGATTCAGCTTGTGGCGGAAAGCAAAAGGGATTGCAGGTCCCATGGCGAGGGGTTGCAGCAGTAAGGAAATCAAGCAATGGATTGAGCAAAAACAGACTGAAGTATCCTAATACGTGTCACTGCCTGCTGTACAGGGAGCAACCTCTTGATCACATTTGGCTTTTAGTGACACATACACACAAAAAGGAAGGGAGGGGTATGTATATACATATTCATATGCATACAGTCCCATTTTAACACAGAGCAGATAAACATTTTAGGCCACTCTCAACCTAAATAAGTAAATTGACAAGTGTATGCTGGCATCGTTATTTCACTTGCTACCATTTATTTTTATTATCCCTTTGCACCGCGGTAGCAATCACATAGTAATGCCTTCTCTTGAAGAGCTTGCAGTCTGGAAGGATCGTCTTAACGGGAAGAGACAGAGGGATGATGAACGATTACTAAGCGGTTCCAAGCACCGTAGCTGCGTGTCTTTTCTCATTTTTTGGCATTTTAGTTTAAATGCCGTGTAGGCCTCCCCTTCCTCAGCTCATCCCCCAGCCCCCTCAGCCTTGCTGCTGGGTGAGAGAAAAGGATGGCTGCAATGAAAGCCTGAGCCTTGGCCACTTCCAGAACAGGCTTGTGTTTCGAATATTCATCCCTCCTCGTTACCTTGCTCTAGATAACTTGCTCAGCCTCATTACTTTTTGCTTCCTCTTAATCATTTGCTAATGTAATATCTCATGCTTCACTCCGCCCAGTCCGTGGTCTGAGGCTAGCCATACGTGTGCCCCTTCCCCGCTTCTTCCAAAAGGAGAAGGGTGATGTTTCATGGACTGGAACAATATACCGAGTACTAATTGCCGGCACCACCCATCATTACTTTACATCTCATTGGTCCGTTCATGTTAATTTTCTAGTTCGACACCAAAGTTAGAATGCCAATTATAAAATGAACAAAGAACTGGAGATAAGTAAAAGTTAGGGTTACCTGGAAATCCAGTTACTTGGAAATATGTGTTTGTATCCTATGGCGTTTGGAGGTCAAAGGCACGGTGCTTTCTGCATTTCTTTGCAGAGAATTTTTCTAGAGCTGCATCAGCTCACTAGTTGTATATTTTTGTAATTTCTCTGCATTGTTTTACATTGCAGGCACTACACGGTGAACGTCTATTTTTAGATTTCAGTATGAAGAGCTTTCTGATCTGTAGCAATTGTTTTTTGAATTGTATTTCAATCTCCTTGTTCCGCAACTATACATAAATAGGTCTTCTTTTTTTATTTTTTCTTTTGTCTTTCTATGCCTGTCTGAATTTGGTACTGTTTGTCAACATTTCTTGGTAGTATGCTGAAATTGAACTCCATATTTTAAGTGCAGTTACTATAAATAGCTCAAGGTGAACCTCAGGACCTTTGTTCAACTGTGCAACATTCTGGTCAGTGCAGCCAAAATGGCAGTAAATTATCTTTTTTTTTTTCCCCAAAGCTTCTTTAAACTTGGTACCCGCTAATGTTCGTACATCCCTCAGAGTATTTTTGTGCTCTCAATTTCCCTTTCACCAGCAGCACTGAATGTACTACGTGATTTTTGCCCCCTAACGATATTATCTCATGTTCTTCCAAATTAAATCTACCTGCATTGGGGCCCTTGTTGCGCCGGATGACAAACTCGATTGTCATAACAATCCTTTTTGCACTACAGGTCTATGACTCTTGGAAGCTCGTTTTGTATGTCTTTCATGCCTTACTTCTCTTGCCAGTTTCTCCTGCTTTAATGTCACCTGCAAATTTAATTAATTCCAGATCATTAATGAAGATGTTAAATAAAACCATATTTGGCATCTATCCCTGTATCTGACTAGAAACTTCCTTCTGGCTCAATAAATTCCTTTACATTGGTATCCTGTTTCAACTGTTTTAAATTCTGCAAGACATTGTACTTATCAGGCAGTTTTATTTTTCATATCATTCAAATTCTAGCTCTGAAAGAAAAAAAGAAAAAGCTGAAGCACAGGACAGCATGTTCAAAGAACACGTCGCTCATTCTTTCAGTTGTGCAGATAAACTTCTGCCCTTCAGCCTTATCAAAGCTGATGGGGCAGTGTCTGTGTGCAGCCATCTCTGAAATGTGTGGAGGACACTGCTGATCCCAACAGCTAACTCCAGGACCCAGGACAAATGGTTTTCCACAGTGTCTTGCCTAGATACGCGTTTCCTCACTGGTTGCCCAAACTTTGCAGAAGTTGCAAGTTGTCATCCCTAGGCGTGCACTTAGATGCATTTTCTGCCTGAACCATCTCATACTCATCAGAGCTTTTCCAGACACTGGGGAAATCCATCAACGGTAATGGGAGACGAGTCTGCTGTCCCAGACCTCTAAGTACCATGTCTTTGCCTTAACTCCACTCCTCTGATGCAAACTGTTTCAGTCCACCTCTTTTTTGGCTCTCCGAGGTGAATTACCGAGACACTAGTACACGTACCGTCCTGCTGCATAAATAAAATGTCCTGTCTCCAGTTCTCCTCGACAGACTTTCTAGCTCCTCACCCCATCCACGTTGAAGTTCATCTTTTGCCTTCTTAATCTTGTAAAATCTTCTCTGAATGCAGATCTTTCTCTTTATTTTATTTAATCCACCTGTTTCTGAGCCTCACCAGCAGGTGCCCGGTTTTGCTGCAGTATGCACACCCTTCCATTTTCCGCATCCTCTGCTGATGCCTCTTTTTCTGGCATCAGGACAGGAAAATGAAATTTTTAGAACTCCACTTTATGCAGATGTGGTCATTGCATTTATAAGCGTCCAGGCATTGGGCTGGCTGGAGGTTCGAACAACATGAGAACTGCTGGGTGGGTGTTTTTCCCAGCAGGTACAGTATGGAAAACCCTGGCATTCTATTAAACTTCTTAGGTTGTTACTTATCTCTCTAGATTGGTTTGTAGAGCCACTTAATGCTAAAGATTTTACAACATTTGACATCATCACAGTCTAAAGGGATTGCAGTTCTTTTTGAATGTATACATGAACACTATTAAAGAAAAAAAGGATTTGCTTATACAATGAAGAAAGTGGGAAAATCGTACATATTATTCCCTGACATATTTTGTGGTTGCATTTAAGTTATTGAATCTGAAATATTTGACTGTTTTAAATTCTGGTTGGGTTTTTGTGGGTTGTTTTTAATGGAAAAAGCATTAAAAAAATAAGTTGTCTTGCTGTTATTCCATACTTTTTCCCATTTCTGTGGCATGATCTTATGCCAATAAGACTCCACAAGTGTATTGTGTTACTGTTAATTTAAATGTTAATTATGGTGAAAAGTGTATGTATAGCTTTTGTGTGGAACAGTAGAAATCTTATAAGACTTTAAGACCCGGTTTAGTGGATCAACCAAGGGAACTGCAAGTTAATAATATATTAGGCATTACAAATCCAGGTGGAGTAAAAGGAATCCAAGCATACTTTGGTGAAGGGAGCTCTCAAACTGTGGTGCTATAAGAAGCAGCTGGAATTTGCATTTTATCCTAGAACTTTCCTTTCTTTAATCTAGTGAAGATGTGTTACATAGCTCTTTCAGTATATTAGTGAAGTATTTTAATATTAATAATAGCATGACTACCAGTGTTTAAATGTTAAAATAATCCTATTTAAGGGCTTTGCTTGAATGTGATACAAAGTAAAAATACCTAAGTAGATTTTGCACATATATTCATTGAGAAAATTTTGCTTTTAACACCACAGAACCGAACTGAGATTTTAATGCTAAGTGTCACAACACGGGAGTAAAATTTCCTCATAAATACATGAAAAAATAAATAGGTTTATCAGTTATTTTTCTCTTTTCCATTTTCCAAGGCGAATTACATGTAATAGTGAATCTCATTGTCCTGCAGTACCAGGATACTGAGTGCATGGGGTTTTTACAGGCTTGATTAAGCAAGGCATTTTATTTGCTTGTCGATATCTGGATTATACTTCATCCAGGGGTGGCTCTAGCCATCTGACAGGAGTATTATACCTTTGTGCTATGAAGTTAGGAGCCGCTAGTGATCTTTAAAAGCAGAGTTTCTTCAGAGGAAAAGTTTTTTGTAGGCTTTCTTGCTGGTTCCTTCATCCTCCTCCTTTCTCTCCCTATCCCTTTCCCAGAACAGATGATGAATAATCTTTAGGAATCATTCCCCACAAGTCTCCATGGGAAGACTTGTTATTTTAGCAATTTTGATGTAGTTACCAAGCAGTTGGTGAACCTGTATGGTCCTACGGTCAAAAACACTGCTCAGTGCATCTTGCCAAGTGCACCTTACCTTACTCCGATTTGGGAGTGCTTTTGAAGTAGTAATGTTACATGCCAGCTGCTTTGCTTGAGAGCCCGAGTGTTATCTCAAATTTCTTTAAAACTCAGTCTAAAATAATCAAGGGTATAAAAAATATAGTTACAATATTCTTTGGCAGAATAAATTTCAGTCAACAGAGCGATGATTGTGATCTTAGATCTCTGGTACTGTAGTTCTTCTGAATGATAAACCTTTTATTTTTTTCTACTTCGCTGAGTACTTCACCAGGTAGATTCTAAAAAAAAAAATAGAAAATAACAGCACAAAACCTCAGCCACCCCTCTCTCTGTCTGTACGCCAGTGGGCACATAACTTCCAGCATTTTACAAGGTGTTAAAGTACAGAGATTATATTTTCTCAGCCTTAAAAAAAAGCATTGTTACTTTAACCCTCAGTAATCTCATTTCACTTCGCCACCGTTGCCGTCTACAGCCCCGGCAGATTTTTTTAAACCAGCTGTTGAAAATAACCTAGTTTAAAGAGTTCACGGCTGAACGTGAGGGATTCATCATTATATATTTACTGTCTGAGGCTGATATAGCTGTAAGGTTTTTCAGATGCCATTGATCTATTGCGCATGTTCCCTCCCCGGGTTGCAGGACGTGCTTCTATTTGCATAAGGCCCTGGGCAAGGTTCTTTCTTGCATTGATTGGCCTGTCCAAGGGAGCCTGATGTGCTCCGGCATTGATCACCCTGTCTTTTCTTGGAAGGCAGTGTTACGCCGAGTTCATCTCAAACATTCTAGGGAGAAGGGAAAACTTTACTGCAGATGTCTCAATTTTATTCAGATGTTCCTTTGAGTATAGGCCTTTCCTTTCCACCCCCCCCCAAGATAAGTATTTTTTCTTTTCCACTTTTTTTTTTGTTTTAATTTGGATGTGTTTCTGCAGTTACAGCGCAGCATAGACCAGAGCGTACTGAAAAGCTGTGTTAAATAAAATGGCCGTTATGTACACCACTTATTCCATGCTGTGATTTTTCCTTTAAAACAATGCCTATAGCTTCCAGCAAAAATCAAAACTACTCTCTCCTCAAAGAGTTTATAATTACAAGTGGAGGCTTAATCTTGTGTGCTGGTGTCTTTGCTTAGGTTAATATGGTCGGTTTGTAACTTGCGCGATTTGTACTAAATTTTCTTCAGTCTTACAAGAACATTTTAAAGTGGCACCTTCAGAAGAAAAGGTTTTTCTTCTGAAATCCCGTGGTTGGATTTTGGTTTTTCTGGAGGCACGCTTCAAAATGACTGGTGCGGGTAAATCACTGGGCAGACCCACGATCGATCAGCTCTGTGCTGATCAGAGGGGACAAATACTCCCTTACCCTCTCCTTGTTGTTACCAGCGTGATACGTCAGGGGCTGGCTTTTTGAAACCCAAGTTTGGCAGCCCAATTCTTGGCTTTCCCTTGCAGGGAACGGAGCTTTTTGATGTCTGCTGCAGTAGCCACCCGTATTCGGGAGCGCTGCAAGCCACCACTGCAATTTGTGGGAGCCACATGCTTGCTTACATGCCCAGTTATGGGAAAGATGCCGATTTTTGTTGTCCACCAAACCTATTTCTGTGGTCAGAAAATGGTTTGACATGTGGACTTTTCCTGTAGGTAAAGGTGGAATGTGGTTATACCCAAAGGGGTGGCTCATATCTAGCAAGTAAGCTGACACATGAACTTTACCAGGCGCATGGTAGTAGTGAATGTGGGTGAAAAATAAAAACGTTATGATAGTAGTTCCTGTCCTACAAAGCATTGAGCACCACAAAGCTGTTTGCTGATCATTTTTTTAAAAATTTACTGTGGATATTTTTGTGGATGCGGTAGAATTTTCTTCAGAGGAAGTAAGTATTCAGAGCTACACGGCTGAGATCATATTAACGCTATTACATAAATTACGCAGGAGGGGTGTTTTATCACTTCGATTATAGTTTCATGTCTTTCACAGAAGCAATAATGTATTGCATTGTATTGCGATACTTTGGCTTAGGGAACATATTCCTTCGGTCATTCGGTAAAACAAAACTTAGATAAGTATAATTCAGGTAGCGTATATGAAATTTCATCTTCATTATCATGCAAATGCAGTGAGAATGTAACATTTCCCAAGATGTCATTTGACTATTAGGATCTTTAGAAAATGGCCTCTCAAAGCCACAAAGCTAATATTCCAGAAGAAAGCTATATAATACCTAAAAATTGTCTATCCTTATTCTATATGAATAACAAATGTAATAGGACAGGCCATTATTAAAATCGCAAAAGAATGTGTTGACCTATTGGTGCAGAGGATCTTTTCTGATTTTTTGCATCGATGATGAATTCTGAGCTTTCCGTAGCATAGACGATGAACGTGCAAATACAGATTTCAAAAATCTGCAGGGGAAAAAAAAAAAAGTTGGATAGTAACTGGAAATCTGTTCTTTTTTGTTTTGCTATATAAATTAAATCGGTGGGTATTTATACCAATAACTGCTCTGTTACACATAGCGATATCCTATGCAAGTGTTAGATATATTGCATCTGCCTTTTGCACAGATTGTGCACCTGCAACACTTTTCCACTTGTTTTAAGCTGCCTTTTGCTGATACTTGAGTCAGTGAACACAGAAGATGGACATAGGCTAAATATGAGCTAATCTCTTAAGTGAGGAGTGGAACTTGCTTTTAATTCTGAAATAAAAGAAGAGCCTGAGTATCTCGTAGCAGCCCATTATCTGTGTTATTCGGTTGAGGAGAAATGCTGGGCTTGTTTATATGTCTGAACTACACAGGGCAACAAGACCCCAAAAATTTCTGGTTGCAAAAGAGAACTCTTGCAAACAGATTCAGTTCTGGAAAAGAAAGGGTGGGACATGACTGTTTGCAAGCAATTGAAATGAAGAAAAGAAACCTAATCTCTTACTTCAGGTAGATATACTCTCTGGAAAAAAAGAAGTATCCATAGCCTATAACATTGTGCTGTTAAACAAAGCTGATGCCTTAGGAAAATGCAATGAAGATGTGTATAGGTGCTTCCAGACTTTCTGATACCCTCCGTGGATGTTGTACAGTGAGATTTTTCGCGCAGATATTTGCAGCCCCAAGTGATGTTCTGGATGCGTTGAAATCAGTGTTTTGAACAGGTTTTAGTAATTGCTTGATTTCTGGGCATCAGGAATACCTTACTGGTAAGGTCTGAGTAAAATAGGGCAGCATGGTGTAAAAAACCGTATTTTTAAGACTTCCTGTGAAAAATGTAACTTCTGTGGCAAAAAGCAGTATTTTTCAGACACAGGACTGATGCTTTCCAAATAAGTATGTTAAGAATGAAATTCCAAAGCCTGTGGGTTTTTTTTATTTTTAGTTTGTAAAACCATAGTATTTAGAGACTGAAAAAATTACAGAGGATGTCTGAAGTGTCATCTCTCTCCCGTGTCACTGAGACATTTTCATTTTACAAGCACGTTGCTGAAGGTAAGAGGTGGTTCTGTGCTGTTTTGCTAGGGAGAGCTTTTCAAAGTCCAGGTACTGCTAATGTGACAGATACTGTGCAGCAATTAAAAATGTTTTCTGCTACTCCATTCCCATTTTTCTCTCCATGCATTGTACATATGTGGTGTCTGCCCTTCACTCAAACCCTTTTGATGATCTAACTGGCAGACTTCCATCACATGCAAGATACTCTGGTGCATTTTTTTAAAAGACTTTGAAGTTTATTTTTGCCAAATTATTATTTTCTTTTAGGTAAAAAGGGTTGTTTAAACAACAAAAGACTTGATGTAGAACTCCTCAACACTTGTGATCTGGTGCAGCAGTCAGAGGAGGGAATTGATGGAGCCTCCCCGTCTCACTCCAGAAATGCTGGGTTTTTTCTGTCATGTTTGTATTTTGAGGAGAGGCTGCTCTGGGTGCGATACAGGCTGCTTAGCACCAGATTTAGTGGGGTCACTGCCTGAGCCCAACTTTAATGCAGAAAGGGTAACGGGTGGTGGTGTTTGTAAGAATAGTGCGTAATAAAGACAAAACAATTAGAATCGTCCTGCTCTGCGGTCTCGCATGTTGCTTCCCACCGCCTTTCTCTCTCTGGGAAAAAGAAAAGGCAATTGTCCTACTTAAATAGAGGGTAAATCCTTATTTGGCTGGGCAAAACTGATTTTTATTACATGGCATAGGAAATAATGATGTAGAGTTATTATTTGCATTGCTTTGGATTGCACGTCTTTTGTATGTACTCAATACATATTTTATATTTTGCAGCATTCTGCTAAGTACAATCTAAGTGAAGTTTTTTACTCTTAATTGTGAAGCAAGTGCTATAGAAAAAAGAAATTTGAAATTTCAATGTCACTATATTTGGTAGAGTCGCATGAATCTGTGGAAGGGGATAGCAAGTCTATAGTTTGTAACTGCACAAAATTAAAATTACTTATATAATGCTCATTCCTCGAGATACCTTATTTTGAAAGGAAAAATCTTTCAGCCTTCTGCTTCTCTTTCATACATACTGAAGTAACTTTTCACAGTTTAAACAAATATTTCTAAATCAGGTAGTTCAGGAGACGCATCCCATAGGAAAAAGCATCCGCCTGCATTCGGTAAGCCAAACGCACACAGGCATATGCCACAGTGTGCTGTTCTGCACGTCTCCCTGCCCGTGTACATCTCCGCACACGATTACACACAGTACGTGTTATTGGTATCAAAATTCTTAATAAGTTTTTAGCAGAGTGATTTCTATGGCATCAAAGACCTATTGATGCTGGTAATGCGGGAGGTGTGTTTCAGTCCTTCCCTGTTTCCCCCTGACCTCTCACACATAGACACACTCCCCTTCAATCACTCTTCTTCCACCAAGATGTATCCCAAGTGAAACTTTACAAGCCTGTCAGCAGCAAGCGTGCAGTGCCTGCCCTCACACGGGGGCGTGCATCCCTGTCCGCTAAGCCCCAGCCGCACGCTCGAAATGGCAGAAGTGTCCAGGCTCCCCCCACCACCACCACCCCCCCAAAAAAAAAAAAAAATAGAAAAAGCCTCAATTTTTATTTTAACCCCCTTTGCAATGCAGAGATAATGAGTCATGCCGAGGGGACGTCAGCCTTCACATTCCTCTTTTCTTTTGCTGGTGTCATTCAGGCCACACACATGATGCCCACGCGGGGCTGCGCCTTGTGCCTGCGCTCCCCTGTCCTCAAATGAACAGTGCGCGGCCTCAGCTCAGGGTAAATAACAACTGCTTTCCTCTGCAAAATTAACTTTTGTCGGCCAGCCTAGAGTATAACCCCATGTCACATTTTCTGCAGTAGGTTGACATCCTCGGGCACAAGGGATCAAGCGGTGCTGCAGCAGGCGACCTCGTCTTTTCTTCTCTTCCTTGAAATAGCCGTTAGCATCTATGTGCGCAGACGGGGAAATAGTAAAAACTTTCTTAAGGTCTGTAATATGGAACTGTGCTTTCACCTCCCACCTCCCAAACCGTTTTGTGCCGAGCTGAACCGTGCCAGGGTTTGGGATGGGTTCTCTGGGTGGCAGCACCATAAGCCTCCTGAAAAATATATTTGTTGATCGTAGCAGTAGATGCAGCATCTGCTGTAAAATGCCGTTGGATTATTTCAGTTGCTGCTGCTAACTTTTTCAGCATGCTGAATTACTGCTAAAACCTAACGACAAAAACTTCCAAATCCGTTTTGTACGACAAAGTTCTCATATTAAGCCTAAATCTGTATGTGCCATTTAGAGATTTTAATGAATCTTATGCAAATAAAGTTTCATCAGTGCTTGTACACTGGTAGTTATTGTAAGGTGTCTAAATACGTATCTACTGTCATTCTGAATGTTGCGTTTCCAGCCCTTTTTCTCTTAAACTAATGCATATTTGCCGCCTTCACTTTAAACAGAAATCAATTTATAATGCACATTGTAATCTTTTCGTAAAAGCCTAATTATGTACGTTGCTTTTTAAAATGCAAGGATGGGAATAAATGTCTGTTAATGCTTTACATGGAAGAACAGAATACAAACATCTTGTGATCTGAATATATTTATAAATAGTCACTTGCACTTTTTATGCAAATGAAATCGGGCAGTGCTGTCAGGCTTCAATTTTTTTTTTACTTTTTTCTTTTCTTTTTTATGTTATTGTAAGAATGGCTTATTTGACATCTCATATATGTCTTTTTAGAAATGTTCGAGGCTTTGTCCGTGCACCTGTAACTGGTGCCATCTTGTATCGCTCTTTTATACCTTTTGTCTTTGTTTCCTTATTTTATTGCCTGTACTTCACAGAAGACGTGAATGCTAATGAACGTATGACGTATACCATCATTCACAAGATGAACAGATAGCTTTCTCTCTTTGTCAAATGTTTATGCAGTAAAATGAAAAATTAAACAAACCTAGCGTGACTCCGTTGTAATTTCAGCTTAAATAAAACACCTACTGAAGTTTTGTAGAATTTTTTTCCCATCAGAGGGAAATTTTGGAGGGTGCTGGGGGACTATTTTTAAATCAATGGAGTAAAGTTTGAGGTAATTTGCTAAAAGGCATGGAAGTTATATTACAAAATTGTTGATACTGGACCGTAATAAAGTCTAAATAGTGTTAACCTCCAATTAACAAAAAAAGGGGGGAACATGTCAAAACACTCATTACAGGTTTAATTATAATTTCTGATGGATTCAAAACCTTCTGACTGTGTTCTGGCCGCTCCAATTTAGCCATTCAGCCCATGCTGCCCGTATTGTGTATTCAGCAGCTCCTATTAGACATCTTCACAGTGAGTGATTCTGCTGGGCTTTCTGACACCCGCTTTCATGCATGGCCTGCTGCTCCGTGCCGAAATGTTTTTTTCTGAGCTGCCTGCACCATTAAAGACATCTTGGCCGTGTCAGGCTCCACACACGTGTGCGCGCCTACGTGTGCGTGTTCACGGGGAGCGGGTAATAAAGGAACACGCCCGTGCACACACGCGGGGTGTGCAAGCCTGTATGCACGGCGCTGTGCATGGCGTTGCAACGCGGGCATGCGGCCGCACCGAGCCATGCCCGTGCAGACGCGTACAGCCCGCTCCCACGCGTGCACACGGGTGGGGATGTGCCGGGTGCCCGGGATGCTGGGGGGGCAGGAGGGGGGCTCTCGGCAGCCGGTGACACTAGAGGGCACTGCTTGTCCTCGGTTGCCGCGTCCTTCTGGGACAGCGAGCAGAACTCGGCTGAATTCTGTAAATCTTACTTTTAATTAACTGAATTCTTATTAAGACATTTAGGTTCTTTAATTCGTTGTTGTTTTGTTTTCAGCCCTGTGCTCATATAATGGGTGGAGGTGTCGGTGCTCGCCAACAAATACAGAATCAAGCGTCCCATACAGTAACAATTTTTTTATTTTTTTATTTTAAAAAAAAAAACTCGAAATGTCATTCTTGGCAAAGCCAGAAGGCTGAGTTTGCCCAGCGATGGGGTTTAGATCCCTTGCCAGCTGTGCTTCCAGCCAGCAAGTGTGATGTGCAGCGTTAGAAACACGTCAGGGAGAGTACCGAGGAGTTAGGGTGATTTATTTCAGCAAAGGTCAAGAGAAAGATAAGCAGAGGACAAGAATAGGAAGTTTAAAGAGTGCATCTTCGGTATGTGTGTAACGTGCATCATTCACATTACCCTTGAAAAGATGTTTCTTAATTACAAAACACTGTATCACCTGAGTCCAAGTTCAAATGTTTCTTACATCCATGGACTCTTTTCAGTAGCGTCATTTTGGATGGGGTTTACAAAAGAGGTTGAATGGTCAGGTTAAAAGGATTAATAAAAGCAGGCATCATTTGAAAACTAATGCCAGTATTAGGCGTGTTATCAAAATAATGCTACAATAAATAACATAAAATATACAATAATAGCATCCAATGTCCGGTGTGAAGACACCAAGCATTGCTGTTAGTTCATCCGTGTCTTCTGCAGTTAGCAAACCGCTGTAATGAGTGCTGTGTGCTGGCCAGACCAGGCATTTTTCTTTGCTATGAAATTCCAGCACTCAAGTTCAAGAGATTAATCTGTGGTTTACAGCACCATTCATTGCTTAAGCCATGATTTGGGATGGGGCCCTATATCACATCTGGTGCGGGGGGGGGTGGGGTGGTGGTGGTGGTGGTGTTCTGTCTCCTTGGTGTTTAGCCTGAATATTTCTTGCCCAGTTAACTGTTGCTGACTGTCAGTGAGCGTGTAAATGTTCTCACACCAAGTGTTCATAAATGTGTGTGGTTAACAGCTGGTTCACCCGATCCCTGCAAGTGACCTGTTAGGCGAGGCAGTGGGTGGGGTGTTTGGTGTAATTAAAGTTTTTTCCATGTGTAAGTTGTAGTTCTCAGCTGTTTGAAACATAATGATTTTCTTACATAGGAGAAGTAATTTTTTAATAAACTTCTAAAATACTCTCCTAGCCAGAACTCATTCACATTAAAAGGCAAGCCAGGATAACAATAGATTATATTTTGTGCAGAGTGAATCAAAAGTACTTTATTTTAGTCCAGCATAATCACTTGCAAATGTCAAAGTGATTTTGAGCCTTTCTTGTTCCTAGCATTGGGTTTTTAAACAGTGCAGTGAGTGTATACGTTTTTGAAAAATCCTCATGGAAGTTACTGCACAACTCCAGAGGATAGTGTAGCCTGTTTATTATGAATGTGTAGGTTTTCTAATTATTTGTGTATAATCACGTAGACATTCTGGACACTTGGACAGTCTGGTCTCCCACCTGATCTTTAGTAATAGATCTGTCATTTAAACGGAGTAAGCATCACCTAGTTTTGCTGTATCGGTTCATAAGGAAAAAAAAAAATGTTTAATCAATACAGAACAACTCCTTTTGCATTCACCAGTTGATAATTTGAAATCTTATTTTGTGCGTACTAATGGTCTACAAGCAGTAAGATGCCAGAACTGCTGTAATAGGATTTTCCCCCTCCTAGTGGGATGTTGCTTATGGCTATGAAAAGTTAATTTCAGATCCTGATACACTTGCGTTAATTTTTGAGACATTGGCTGAGTGTAATACAGCAAAGAATAAGACGAATACCGTGCCACTATGCTGTAGCTAATCGTTTATTACCTCCAACCATAGGAAGCGGCATTAATGTGCAGGCCACAATGACTGGAAAAAAGAGGTAGGAAACCGGCAGAAAAGGTCTTCCAGATTTCTTCCTGAGGGTGTTGAGAAGAGGACCAAGGAGGAAAAGGAGAAACAATAGCTTGATCGTCTCTTGAAGGCTGCTTAAATGTGTCTTGGTGTACTTGGCAGATCCTGTTTGTGCATTAAAATAATATTTGATGAGACTGTAATGTTCACCAAACCCTCCTGCTCCTGAATGAGAGAACGCATCTTCGTGGATGCTTAAAAGTGTGATTTATGTACAAAAAACAAGTGATTTAGATGCTTATCATCTGCGATACGCACCATACCTCGGTAATGTGTTTATATTCTTTGGAGTATTTGCTGACAAAAGGAGCATGTTTTCTCTTCGTTTGCCAGTGAGGGATCTGTTGACTCCACAGCTATGTAAAAACCTCTCATCAGCACCTATTTTAATCAGCAAGAACTTTACTATAAATCATTATCAGGAAAAGGCATTGTGCTACACTTTTATACCAATACATTTATTTTGAAATTAATAGGGTAAAATAATACAGAGCCTGTGCTTGAGATGGGCTAATAAGCGTGCCCATGAGACTTTCCTTTTTAAGCACTAAATGAAAGCTTTTGCATTGCTAACAGGCTACAAAAGTTGCTTAGGTAATAAGACTCTTTTTCTCTTATCAGTAAAAAAGAAAAGGGGAGGGATGGGCTGGCTCAAGGGATTGGTAATCAGATTACAAAGTCTTTCACTTCTAGGTCACTGGTTCAAATCTGCCCCCTGTTTAGTAGTGACCAAAAGCTGTTCCCAGCTGATGGCTTTTCAGTAGCCTTTGTGCAATGCATTAATGATCTATATCCAATGCCTGGTGAAAATCAGTCCTCGCCGTTGTGTTGGGAGTCTCAACTCAGACCCTTTAAGTAGGAATAAACGACCTGCTCATGCATTGAAGGGTTTGGTGGTTTATTTTCCAGAAGATAATTTTAATAAATTAGCAGAGCAGTGCAGCTGAATCTGCACTGTCACAGCTGCTCTGGGCTTCAACAGCAGACCCTGCTTCCCAGCCCTGCCACCGTCACTTCCCACTAGCATTGCTTCATGAAAAATTGTTACCAGCTTACTGAAGAACTGGACTGATATCCCTTCATTTGAGCCGCATGGTACCACTTCAATTTACTTCCGTATTAGGCTAGAATAGATAAAAGTCATAATTGGAAAAAGAAAAAGAAAAAAAAGAAGTAAAAAGAAAATTACTAAGTTTGTTCATCTTAGAAGACATATCATACTTATTAGTAAAATTGATTTTGACATATAGAGTGTGAAAACATTTTTATTGATGGTTTCAGTGCTGCAGTAACGCTGTGGCAGCTATGAGACTGCAACTACAATAGGCTCTCGTGCTATCCACACCACTACAGTGCACTCAGATAAGTGTTGGAAGAGCTTTATAAATGCTGAAAACAAGGGAAAACAGAGAAAAATCCCCAGTACCTGCAAAAGAGCCCTTTCGAGTGTACATTTTCTGGTGCCGTCTCTTACTGGTGCTTACTGTCAGATATTTAAATGATGGGTTTATAGCCTTTGCTCTTGTCAGCGTTTTGAAGTGCTGTTTTCCTTAAGGTAGAGGAATGCTAGAGGACACTTGGTACAAAGGAAATGTAATTTCTGGTTCATTAATGTATGAACCTAAAATGGTGACCGTCTGCTATATGTGCTCTGTACATTTCTGTGGAAATCACTTTGACAATTT
This sequence comes from Falco biarmicus, assembly GCF_023638135.1. NCBI lineage: Eukaryota > Metazoa > Chordata > Aves > Falconiformes > Falconidae > Falco > Falco biarmicus. Next base: position 7,033,020 of record NC_079311.1, on the reverse strand, counting down.
CGAGGTGTGATTATGTCCACAGGGATGCACACAGCCTGTTTATAAGAGTTTTCCCCAAAACAGACAAAAAGAAAACGTATTTAAGGCATTAGGCATGATATTTTTGTAGAGAACAAGACATTTCATCAGTCCTGTGTTGTTCCATCAATCCAAGCCTCACTGAATCAAATGGATCGCATCAGCCAGCTCCCTCATTACTTGCATAAACTTTGGAGTTTGCTGATAACACGTCAGCCTGGGAAACTAAAACATGTGCACACACTGAGCAGGGAGAGCTTGGTGCGTACCAGCAGGTCGGGAGGCACATCTGGCATGCGGCTTGCCAAGTCTTTGCTCTCCCAAGAACACACCCTCCAATGCTGTGAGTGACCTGCCTAACATGCTGATGGCTTCGCCTATGAAACTGAAGCTGGAAAAGTGGGCTGATAGAACCTGCGTACTACAACACGTGTTCGTGATCCATGTTTTGTGAGAATGGCTCGGGTGGGATTTGTTGCTTCTGTTTCCACGCTTGGCCTTTAACAGCCGGGCTAGCTGGCTTGCAATGCAATGTGATCCCCTCTGGAAACCACAGCGAGTGCAGGGAAAAAAGTCTCAAATGATGTATTTATGACCCAAAACACAACATCCACATCTAATCATGCTTTGGTATCAGATGCCTCAGAGGTCCTCAGAGGTATCAGAGGACTCAGAGCAGCTGCTGTGTCCCACCAGAGCACTCAAGCTGTCCGAGCTCCTGCAGGAGCAACTCTCTCCATGCCCTAGCACCAGCGTGTTTTGTGGGCTACTCAGAATGTTTTGCTCAAGCTTGCTTGAACCTGCATCTCCAGCCCCATTAGTGGGGGGAATCTAAGGTTAGCAATCCAAGGGGTGAGGGTGAAAGGGACTGCCAGCTTCACGGGGCTGTTTGGTCCAGGAGCACAGGTTTGTAAGCCAAAGCCATTCATTTCAGAAGTTCACACAAAGGTTACGGCAGGGTGGGGGGGGAAATTAAACTGAAAACATTGGCAGCACAGCTGTTGTTAAGCTCAGGAAAGCTTCCTTTCAAGTCTGGCGTGAACCTTCGCTCCCTTTCCACAGGGGAAGCTGGTTTTGTTCCAGCAGTTATCTCAGGTCCTCTGCTCCGAGGCGCGTTAGGAGTAGGCAGGCTGGGGATGGGTTCAGCAGAGTAAGGTTTGTCTATACGTCAGGTTTTTTGTGAGTTTAATCATCAATTTAGAAGGGAATTTAGTTAAACGGAGGTAACCTCCCAATGAGGCATTTGTCCTGGTGTAACGATGCTTCTTGGTGCAGCTTAAAAGGACCTTTGTATGACTGTAAGTACATGCATATAGATTGAACTGTGATTCAGGGCTATGTGTGTTTGTAAAGTATGTTACAAACCAATGCACCCCATCAGTACACCTCCCTCCCAGAGTGCGTGCTGCATCTGCTGAGTGGACTTCTCTGTCCAAGTACTGGAGATGTGACTGAGGTCATACCTTCATAAGAGGACAGACACAGATATCGAGGCTCCCAGAGACAGGAGATTGAACAGTATTTGATGTTGTGGTCCAGTTATGTGATGACTTTCAACCGATGGTGGGATACAGCTGGACTCGTCGTCCAGGGGGTTGCTCGCCAGGATCCCACTCTGTCCTGGGGAGGCTGTGGTGGTGGTGCTGGTGATGAAATAGAGACATGGAAAACTTATCCTGCTGTGTTTCACCACTGACAAGGACTTCGGAGGAAAAGGATCAGAAGTAAAGCTCACGATTGCTTTTGGTTTTAATGTTGCTTATGAACCTTATGAGATCACAGGGTCAATGGGGAATATCTTGCTAGTGATGTGTAATGGTTTGGAAATAAACACCAGGGGTGGCTCCAGCTGCCTTTGATCTAACTAAATGGCTATTATGTATATTCTATTTAACTTATTTTAAACTTAGGCAAAGAGCATACAGGAATGCTTCTCTGTGTGCTAGATGCTTGAACTTCCAACTGTGTGTTCAGGACCAAACAAAAGGAAAATGGTTCTCTTTCAAGGAGCTTATCATTTGGTAGATATATAATACAAAGCAGGCATGAAATGCTGTGGGAAAGAGGGACTGACTTTCTACCTTATCCCATGTTTTTAACATTTTGAATTTTTATTGATGAGGGCCAGAATTTTTAGATTTCACACAGTGTCTTTTGCCTTCCATGATATCTGTGAATTATTTTTTTTTTTGAAGTGATAACTTCTTAAGTTGAAAATGATGAGCTCTTAGCTTAAAAAGATGGGCAAGTAGTTAAATCCACAGCAGGCCTTTTTTCAAAGTACACCGGAAACTTTGGAGAGTGTGTGCTGAAAGTTTAGCCAACATTGTTCATGCTTTAGTGCAGGGGTAGCTGATCTTCACAGTCCTGCGGCATCCTTAAATTTCCATTAGGAGATCCCAGGGTCACAGGACAAGGCTGCTGCTCCTTCAGGTCCTTCCTGGTGGACCAGAGGTGTTCACCACAGCAGCTCTGCCCGGCCGAGTCCTCCGGTGAGAGGGGAGGGTTGCCCAGTGCTCTCCATGCCATCCCAGCTTGTCCGCTGGTATAGCCTGGTTTCAGCAGCCAGCTGGCGTGGCTTGGCTGATAGCTATGGAAAAGTCTTGGTCTGGCAACCTTAGTGCAACCAGCAAAGGCAGAGTCCAATCCAGAGTTGTCAGGATGGTTTCTCCGTGTCTTAACAGCCATGAAAATAACCAGGTGCTGCTCTTAACATGCCAGAGTCTCTCTTCGAGGCTTGCGAGTATGAGAGTGTAGGTTATTTCACCAGAGAAGGACTGCATGTGATAAATGAGTGCCTTCCTACGTGGGAAGCTGGGATTTTTTGGTGTTTTTGCGCAGCATCTGTTGTCCTGACACATAGGGAGAACAGCACTCATTACAGTAAGAAATGGCACTCCGCGCTTTTCTGTTGACTTATCACTACCTGGCATCATCTCTTGGACTAATGTTGTAGGTATTCAAGGGTGATGTGGGGTATTTGACTAGTGGGCTCATGCTGAGGGCAACACAGAGTGAGCAGCACATGGGTCTCCTGGAGCATTATTCAGCAATAAATGATGTGAGCAAGCTGTGACCAGGTTGGTGCAAGATCATTGAGCAGGTCAGGAGGATGGACAAGGAAAGACTTGACAGCAGTGAGACATCATCCTGGTCCCCTGCCCCGTTTCCATGTCCAGGGATGCTGATGTGTGTTCTGGCAGTGCCATCCATGGCTCTCGAGACCTGATGGAGAGCAGGTCCATGCCTAGTGTCTCCAGAGGGTGGAGGGTCTGAGCTTCCTTTGGCCAGTACAGCCCTGCCTGGCGGCTATCAGCACAAGACATGGACCAGACATTGAATTATGAATGTGTACTGTTAGTGAGAGTCTGTTCTGTACTCTGAATCAGAAGATCTTTATCTTCATCGTTTGTCAGATTAGCTATACATCCTTCAGGCAGCTTCACAGAGCCCTGCCTGTGAAAGATTTTCTCCTCTGTGGAGCCTTTGTAGCCTTGCTGCTACTTCCCCATCTCACAAGTGGGTGAAAAACCTTGTTTGATATCTGATGGCATGTCCGATGTCTAATAAAGGGGTCTTATCAAAAAGTATCCAGTATTTCTCCTCCTGCTTTACTATTTTTCCAGCTCTGAAGATGTCAGTCAAGTTGTGGTCTGCTTGGTATAGTTCAGTTTTCTGCCACACATGCACATACTTTTCTGGTGAAGAAGCATGCGTCCAGCAGCAGCTTTTCAGGGGAAGCTGCTGCTCCTCTCTTTTGTTTGCCCGTGATGATAAATCACAGTATGTCATTCCCTAACGCAAAGAGAGTTATCTCCATGAGTTTGTGTGACCCCAAAATTTTCAGTTTACATACCCTCTTGCTCAGAGACCTTGCCTGTGGAGAGATTTTTCCTTCCTGAAGTTACTCAGAGGTTGCAAGAGTCAAAGTAGAGGCTTCAAAGGACAGGAAGAATGAATGTTGTCTTATCCTCTGGCTGAAGTGGAAATACAGCTGTCTGTGTTTAAATAACAAGGGCATTGGGCTCCATGTCCATCTGTGAGGTGCTGAGCTTAACACTCGTCTTCTCTCATTTTCTGTTTGTTTGGGTTTTTTTTAAGTCTGGCCTTTTAATAAAAATCAGTACATAGGCTGACATGTTCGTGTACACATACGATAGAACAGGCGCAACTTCTCACACAAATGCTTGGCCCTTCTTCAGCTGACATCCAGAAATCCGCGGAGGGTTTTCCCTTCTTGATGTTAAACCAGTGCAGTTCTGTTTCTCTAGGTATGAAATGAAATAGACTGACTATTGCCTTGAAAAATGCACCAGTGCGATATTTGCTAAAGCTGTAATGAAAGTTTTCCATGTACCATTTAAACAGGAGCAATGAAGAAGTAATACCATTTTACCCCGTTGTATTTTATGCTTAACATGTAAAAACAGTTATTTACTTGATTGTTTCACATTCATTTCACTAATATGATTGTTCATTTGCAGACTGAGTTCTGGATTTACACATTTATTAAAACATGAGAAAACTACTTCCATAACTTACTTCAGGCCAAGTTTTTCATTAGATATGAACCATTACCTTCGTGATGGTGAAATATCAAAACAAAACTCCAACCTCTTGTATCATTTAATTTTCAAGCCTCGTGTATTAATGGTTTTATTACACACTGGTTTTCAGGAGCAGTTTATTTCAACTAATTTGTCGTCACAAAGATTTAAGATCACTGTATTTTATTTAACTGTATCTGAGTTAATGAAATTCCAAGAACCTGCATATTCTGGTTCAAGGCTTTTAGAGCTTTTCACCCCAAACGATGCAAAAGGGAAGCCCAACACAACAGGCTGAGAGTAAATGGCTAGTTTTATTCATCCATTTTAAGTGCACGCTGGTTGTTCAGACACAGGAAAGCTCCTCTGCTGTAATGTAAGAGGTGTTCAGCTCAAGCAAGTACCTTAGGAAGAACTTTCTTCATGGTGTGAGAAGGGTTTATTTCTGTCCAGCCGCACTTCCTAATTGATTTGAAATCACCCAAAGTAGCAACCTCGGAGATGTCAACCAAGCTCAAAGCCCCGGGGCTGAAAACGGTGGTGGCGCGGAGCCTGACTGGGGAGCAGATGAGTGTCTCTGCCCTGGAGCAGTCGCATCCCTCAGATGGGTAGACCAGATGGCCGAGGTTGGTAGCAGCATCAACAACCCAGCTTCTATCTGCTGCCACCCTCTAGCAGAGCCCGTACAAGCTGCGAGCTACCGCGGCGAGTCTGACAGGTGGCGACTGGAGGAGTCATCGTAACTCAATCATCTGTCTGCACCCCGAGACCCTACTCCTCCCTAGTCTGGAGCTTCCTACAACTCCCGTCAACAGCAAGACAACCGGCGGGGTTTGAAAACTTACTAATATCTGCTCACCGATAGGTCTTGGGCAGCATTCGGCACCTTGCTTGGGTACAACGAGGTGCCTCTGATAAAATGTCATCTGCGTGTCACTGCGAGGGGTCAACTGTGCACTGACTACTGCTCTTAAACGCTGTTAAACTGTCCCTAATGGCTGCAAGATCAGGCTGAAAGTCTGGCACTCAACGTATGCTCCAACAGGGAAATGTGTTTAGAATGATAGCTTGTGATTTTCCCCATGCCTGGAGCTGACTGGGGCTGTGAAAGCCTGTGAAAACGGAGCCCAGGCTAGCAAGTTTGGGGCAAGAGACTGAGAGCATTCCTGGTTTCAAGTAGAGGCAGCTCTGCTTCCTAGTCCAGGTAGGTCTTAACCTTTCTTGGTGCTACAGCACTTTGAGCTTCCAGTCATGGGTCTAGGTAGTTCTGATGAAGGCAATTTACTAATAGTTTTGTTGTGTTGTGGTTAATTTTATTATACTTTATTATTTCATTTCAAACTAGGCATGGCACTCAAATAGCTATCCAGCACTTCAGAAATCCAGGTGAACCAAGAAAAAGCAAAGCTGTGACCTGCAGCATAAGGTTTTACTGGCAGAGATGTATCAGCTAAGAGCTTGAAAAAAATCCTTTGCCACGCCAGCCAAGATAACTATGATAGCAAAACCTGTAGTGCAGGTTTTGCATAGCTATTCCAACAGCGGAATGCTCTTGCTGGCTGAGCTCATGTCGTTTGGAGAGGTGATGCAGCCTTCTGCCAGAAAACCTCCTGCATCTCTATTAAGAGGATGCTGCTGACACAGACGCATGGTAAAGCCAGAGCAGCAAAGCATCTTCTGCTGTGCTGGAAGTTTAGGCATGATCATGCGCTTGCAACCTCTTCCACTACCTAAGTCCAAATTAACTGTGAATACAAAATGAAATACAGTTTGGCAAACTATGTGGGTTTTTTTCAACTGTGATTTTCCTGGGGCTCATGTACTGCCGTGGACATACCCAAGCTACCTTTAAACAACCCAGCTCGAGTATCAGATGCTCTTCATGATCAGTTGTGCCAAATACTGCACATGCTAATTTAGGCTGCTTCCTGGCAGTGTAAATTGGCCCTTGTGGAGCTCCACATTCCTAAGACCAGACCATTTTTGAGCTCGTATATCAGAGGCAAGCCAATGTCTCCCTGCTGCAGTCAGCAGCATAGGGACATTAACACTTTAAGTGACAGGGCTTCACTTTCTGTCCTGGTTGAGATAGGTGGAAGCTGTTGACCCTTCAGAACAATATTTTCACATCATTGAGATGTACAGAGATTTCCCCAGCTCAGATCTCCTGTTTCGGGGTGACAGACTCCTGCTGTCGGGAGCGAGGACCAGCTAGCTGACTCCAGCTAGACCAGATGCTCCAAACCTCCTTTCCTGACTGTCGCTATGGTTCTCTAGGAGCCCAAAGGCAAATGTCTCAGCAGCCTTCACCGCTGAAATTTCTTGAGATGCATTAAAAAAGGAATTGGCTTTTGTTCACTTTAGTTGAGCTTTTGATGGGGAGAACATCATCAACACTCTCATCTAATGTGTGGGTTTGGTCTGCAAGGAAACTTACCTGCAGAATGGCAACACTTTGTGCTCCAGACCATGGAGGATGCCTCTTCCACCAGCTTGTTTTGATTTGAGCCACTGTGGGTGAGAGGCAGTGGACCCATTCAAAAGTTGTTACCCAGGCCGTACTGTACCCATTTATGTTATGTGATGGGCTTCCAACGGAAGTGTTAGGCTTTGATCGTACAAGGGAAATCGGTGGGAGGTGTGTAAGCAAGGTGAGCCAGCATCCCTACCCATGGTCCTGTTGCACCTATTGTCACGGCCACCTGCGTTTGGAAACTTGATGTTCTCCACGTTATTACGGGTCCTCAAAGACTTTTCTCCTGTAAGCTCTTTGTCACAGGACACTAGGGACAAGAGAAGTGGGAGAGTTGCATTATTAAGTTTAAAGTTTTAATAAAGCTGAAGCCTGAGGCTTTTACACTAGAACGCCATGAGTTTTGTTGACGCTATTCGCAAAATATTACAAGCAGAATTTTGTGTACAGGGGTTTTGTGTTGTTTTTTTACTAAGCTATGCATAAGGGAGATGACCCTTACACTTTTTTAATCTTGAGTTATTTGAGAACTAAATATTTTTCTAATCATGATTGATTTTAAGAACTTAAAATCAACTTACCTTAAGTTCCTCAACTTAAGGTATGTGCGGAAATTTTCAGTAGTTCTGCAACAGAAATTGGTTTACATTGTGAACCACGTGTGACGAGTCCTAGACTCCAGATGCTCTAAAGCAATCTGTTCTAATATGTTCATGCGTTATTATTACTGTTGCAGTGTGATTTATTGCTGTAGAAAGCTATCACAATTGTAGATGTAACATCCAATAGATCTTTGAGCAAAATATCGTAAAGTACTTGGCTATGGTTGTTCTGTGATTGTATCTCTGCAGATGTTTTCTTTTGCTGTTTGAAAACTGGTGTGTATCAGATGCTTTGTCTACTGCAAGGAGGGATTTTATCACATGTCTGAATTCATTCAGGGAAATTAATTCTTCTTGCTAATTGAAAATGAGAACTAGTTTAACTTTGGGTTATTTATTATTTTTGCTATGTGCTGTTGAAGTTTAGTTGCTCGCCAAGTGTAATCCCTGACGAATAATATTTTATGAAGACTTGAGGGTCTCATTCTGTTTTAAGATGTGCAAAAAATTAAGTGTACTTCAGAAATTCAGGAAGTCTCTCCAAGAAGCAGTGAAAGGTCTTGGGAATCCCAGAATGACAAACTTGCACTACAGACATACAGAATTATGTGCTTCATGGTGAAGAGAAGTCTTTCTCAACGGAGAAAAGGCTCAAGTGCCACCACTCAGGCAGACTGGTTACATGGTTTGTATGAGATTGAGTGAAAGGAAGGTCGAAGAGCATCTTAAGCGACATGTACCAAGCTCCAAGGAGAACATGTGAAGTTACCAAGAAGGAAAGCGCACATCCTTCCAAAACTGTCAAGTAAAAATTGCCCTCTGGCACACCATTCCTGGCAGGTGATTTCTTCTCTCTTCCCATCTACCACGTCTTTTACAAATGTTTCACAGTCCAGCTGATGCTGTTTTGATCCACCAGTATTTCTATTGCAAATTAATTTCACTTCTGGAAATCATTGAGGACATTTGGACAGGGGCTTCCAGTTCAGTTTCCTCTGAAAGGAATTCAGTTTGGACATGCCAAAACCTCTTAGAGGCTCAAACCAGTGTGAGGCAACTGGAGACAATGGAGGACTTGCGTCAAAATTACATTGCTCCAAGCTAAGTGCTTGTTGTAGACATGCCCATTCAAGCCCAGTGCATACCATGTAAACAACATGCCGCAACTGAAATTGCAATGGAAGACGGGAAGTAGATGAAAGTTTTTTTTCAAAGGGTCAAAAGAAATTAAAATCTGGGGGCATTTTCGATTTTTTTCCAGTACATTTTTCCTCATTCCTAATTACATGCAACTCAGTAGAGTTAAGTAGCCTGCAAATACAAAGTGATGGAGGTTGATTTGATTTTCTGAGCCCTTAAAAAGGAAAGAGGCACATTTTAACTTCCTCTTACCTTTCTCAGAAGTTTGACTTCTTACCCATTTTAAATTTGTTAGAATAGGTATCAAGAGTATGGAATCAGTTCTGCAAAGAGTTACTTACACAGGCCATTTACCTAAACTTTAACTAGGATATTAATGGATTTCCATGTTTGCGGGATCAGACCTTTGAGTCCCCTTTTGGCACACTGATGCTTTCATTTGACAAGAATGCTATGCTATAAAACATATACCATAGAGGTATTTTATCATCTATTCTAAATATATGTACACACACATACACTAAATATACCGCCTAAGTAATAATATCTATGAGGCCTAAACAACAGGTAATAGAGGTATCAACCTTCTGTCATTATAAAGTTATGATAAATGCATAATATAAACTTACAGAGGATTGCCATCTGACCTTACAGACAGTTCAGCAGTAGGACACTGATTAAATTGAGCAATAAATGGGTAATTAATGTATATGAAAGTAAGGAATGCATTTTTAGGGGGTTTCACGTTCTTTCTTATGCAAGTCATAGAGTTGAATATTTATGCAAATAGGTAATTGATGTTTTCTGTTGCAAAGTGAAGGAACAAACTTTCAACCAGTGGCACAGAGAGGATTTTCAGAAAGACGCCTGAATGCTTTCTAACCTGTTGCAGTGAACACTGATCTACGACTCACCATTCTAAGGAAATGAAATATAAATCGGTGATGATACATGGTTAATAAATTACAAACCCAAACTTTATTGTGACAACAAAGAGGAAACACAAAGGCAAACGTAAAATTGAAGTTGCTGAATAGAAAAGACGGTTGGGAGAGTCTGGAGGAGCCAGAATGGCATATTGGGTGATGCAGTAATAAATGAGAACCAGTTTAACTTCCAGAGAAGTGTCCATTTATCTACTTCTGACTATAAATTAGCTATTGGAAGAAAAAGAAGGAATGGAAGGACAGAGTGAGCAGATCCATAAGCCATCCAATAAAGGGATGCACAGAGAGATGGCTTCCTGCAAAACCTTTTCAGCTAAGAAAAATTTAAGATTTGAAAATGAGCACTGAGAAGGAAATTAAGTAATTCTGAGGCTGTGAAGCTTCCTGTCAATGGAATTTGCTGATGTGCAAAGAGTATAAGATGTAAAATGAAATCCATAGGTCCTTCTGTACTGAATTGTTGCTTCGGTAAAAAACATCATTATCCTGAAAAAAACCCTTGTAATTTGTAGTATTGTAAATAGTCTATTTATTTTTATATTTATAATTTCTTATTATTGTAAATAGGTCTATCTATTAAGTATCTTCAGTTTCAGCATGTCCAGTTTAAGAGACTATACTGGCTGCATGGAATAAAACTAGTCCTGGGAAGTGTAAGTCATGCATCCCATAGCATCCTCCCCTTGGAAATTGGTATAACTGTAGTTGTATCAAATTTGAATGGCAGCTGATTGCTACATTTTTGTTCAATCTTAATATATTTAACTTGAACAATTTTATTCTGCTCACCTAATTTTTAAAATGTATGTGGATTCAAAACTATTATTAGAAAAGATAAGTGTGTTTTGACTTAGAGCTAGCAACCCATTGAATATGAAGCATTTACTGAGCATTGGACCTACTGTGGCCAAAAACGCATGGGCTTCTTGCAGCATAAGTTATCATCCCTAGTAAGAGGGCCTGCTGCTTGAGCATCACCTGGATCTGTTCTTCTTGGTTATTATTATCAGGTAATGTCCCGTTAATTAATGTAGCATTAATTGTTAATGTAGCAGAGAACATGAGCTGTTAACAGTAGAAGCCAAGTGTCCTGAGTTTGACATGCTCTGTTGTGACATTCCTGTCACTTAATGATGGACACGTTGCACTTCTTGTTTAATTGAACGTTATACCCTGGATCCTTTCTCCACTTGATGTATTATTTTTGTCTATTTTCTTTCCAAGTTGGCTCATAAGGGCGTGGATGCCTACCAAAACTTACTTCTTCTGGGCTGGATGTAGAGAAATCCATAAGTGAAGCTCAGTTAATCCCTTCAATCCCTCTGTGCTGCTGCATCCATGAGCCCTTGTCCTGACCCCAGTGCTGTGGCTGAGTTATCAAAAAACCTGGCATTGTCAGCCTCAGCCTCTTTGCTGATCTTTTGGAAGAGCATACCATTCTGCAGGCATCCACAAAGCTGAGCAGCCAGCAGCAGCAGCATGTTGGGTATTGCATATTATTCCCCATATCATATATTGTCTGAAAAAGCAAAGTCTGCATGTAGCATGGGAAGAAAGAGCAGGAAGAGATTGTGATCGATGGCTGCCAGTTCTTCCATGTGTACAGGGAAACAGAATAGCAAAATTGAGCTAGGTTTAGAACGCAAAAAGGGAATGGCATGTCTGTGTTTCCTTGTGATTTGAAGAAAAAGGTGATGTTCTTAGATGAACTGGGTTTTTGAAACAAATGTGGAACACAATAGCTTTGAGAAAAGACTGTTTTTCCAAAGCAGATTGTATTTTTTCCATACCCTGTTGGTCATTAGCAGAGCTCCTGAACACCAGCCCTTCATGGAGGAAGTCATACTGGACCACAATGAGCTGGGGATGATTTTAAGCTTCCCCCAGCATGTAGTAACTCATGAGTAATTGGTAGGTATGTGCGCTTCAAGGACAATGATATTTTCGCTCCTTTGCCGATTTAAATCACAGCATTTTGTGCAAGACAGTGCAGCCAAATGAGTGTTGGAATGCAGAGCACTGGTGCAGGAATAATAGTACATATGGTGTTTTTCTAAAACTTACTCAATATACAGCAGAATGTAGTGCAAGTTGGGGATGTGTGGCTTACAGGTCTTGTTTTAAGATAGTGTCTTTTTTAGGGAGCTTTTTTTCTGGTAGGATTTCTGAGCCATTCTTACGGCAGATACATGTAGCAGAGGGTCTAGTCCTCTAGCCACACTGCCTGTGGTGCTGGGTGTAGGAGAAGCCCGGGAGCACAAGCTCTGGACAACTGCTAGCAGGACTTGCAGCACTTCACCAGAAGGTCTTTCTGCAGTGGCTCTCCTGTTTAGAGAAGGAGGGTGATGCTACCTTACCTGTTATGGCAAGGTAAAGCAGTTGGATCGTGATGACTGGTAAGAGAAAGGACTAGCCACAGCCATCCCGAAAGTAGCCTGGTTTTCCCCTGCAGTCAAAGGGTTGCTCTTCCATGGTCATCTCATACACATAGACCTGCCTGATGAAGGAGATGGTAAAGCTGCAGTCTAAAAACTGGTGTTTTCAGGTATTTGGCAGATCTGAACCACATTTGGGGCCTGATGCAATTGTAAATAACTTTTTAGGATAGGATAGGACAGGACGGGACAGGACAGGATGGGATAGGATGTAGGATAGGATAGGACAGGACAGGACGGGACAGGACAGAATAGAATATTGCAGATGAGATATTCATAATAAGTCCAAGTTCTGCCGAACCAGGCTGGTCAAAGGTCTGAGTGACTCAGCCCTTTGAGAGACAAAGCTTTTGTCAATGCTTGAGATGCCCATACAATTTAAGGGAGGGGGATTGTTGCATCAATTAAAACCCTCATTTTGAGGCTCCACCTTCGTCTGGTGCTCAGGGATTTCATCCCCAGTTTAGCAGAATCACCGGTGGTTCCTGCAATGACCTGAAGATCATCCTGAGATTCATTATTCTTACATATGGTTCCATATTGGAGTTTTGCCATCTTTGTATTTACAGTGAAATTTAGTGCTCAAGTATCAGATGTTTGACTGAAAATGTCAGTATTGCATTACAGCAGAACTAAGCTCAGCTTCATACAATAGATATTTTGTCCTAAATGTGTGAATTTGTTCCCCACGCACATACCTGTTATGTCCCATTCTCCAAAAGTTCTAGGTATTAAATGTGCCCCACAGGAAAATAAATGATGGGAAAAAATTGCATGTATGGAAAGGTTTCACATGAAGAAAGATTAATCCTAAGAGTTTCTTCCTGTGTGCTGGCCCAAGAGGTCCAAAGCTCAGTTGAATTCCTGAGTCATGTAATTCTGACATTGCCAAAGACAGAGCACTGAGGAAGGTGGGTGCCCGATTTTATCTGGAATGGGGAGCTCTGCCTTGGCACTAGCTGGCCAATAGTGGTGAATATTTTTCCCTTAGAATATTAATTTGATTACAGCGATTGCAAAAACATATGTAATGTAAGCAAAGGAAAAAGGCAAGGCTCAATAATTCAGAATGTCATGCTGTGGTTATATGGAATTGCAAGCAAGAGTGTTTTGCCAGAAGGGTTTACTTGTGTGAGATTTTGAAGAAAGTAGGATATAGTCTGCCTAAGGTATGGATAAATGCTACTTATGTATCAAAAATCTGGATCAGGGTGTTTATTTTGAAATTTCTGATGCAAAATACAATTCACATCCCATTGTAAAAGTCTCTTTTAGAGCAGTGGTTTCAGAGGTGCAGCCTGTGTGCTGGTAAGCGGTTACCAGAGCATGAACAAAGAATGCCTGGTTTTAGAAATGTTGTGTGTGTTGCCATCTGTACAAAAGGAAGCTGAAAAAAGACCATTAACTTTAGTGCGGTAATACAGACACTAGTTGCGAAATGCTGGTTTTATAAGTATAATTCATTATACTTTCTTTGATCCAGTGTTACAAATTAGGGTCACTCGTGTCAGGAGATTAAAACCTTTTTGTCTCTCTTTGATATCAAACTATTCTTTCCCAGTCCCTTTTATCTTGCAGAGCAGTGCTGAATTCCACTGCATCTTTGCCAGTTCGTTTGTGTTATTTGCAGCAATCATTTAATTGGTTTTAGAACTAATATTATTTAGTCATACTGTTATTTGCAACAACAGAGGCTCTTTAATATCCTGAAAATATTGAGAGGCTTCGGTGTTAGCTAGGTAAGTATATGTAGGAGAGAGACCACAAAGAATTTTGGGGCCGTGGTGGGAGTGCAAGGTAGCTAAATTGGATAGAAAAAGGAAAAAAAAAAAAAACCCGTACACGTCAAAGTAAGATTGTACATCAGAAAAACTACAGCAATCTACTGAAAATTAGTAGATGATAGTCATGAGTAGCTTACAGTGAACCACGGGTACCAGCTTCCCTGAAGCACAGAAATAGGAACTTGGAGAAGCTTGTAAAAGGTGTCCTCAGGGAATCTTCCATTTTTTCACTATGATACCTTTAATCCTAGAATTGTCAAGCCACATGGAAAATAATAGGACTGAATAGTTCAGTCAGTTAAAAGTTAGTATTATTTCTTTTATCAAAAATATTAGGTCTTTCTGTGCTTCTGGAGCTGTTAGGATTTGTATAAACTTTAAAACAAGTGAAGTCAAGTATTGAACCTGTGTTGCTCTTTCTTTTTTAATTTAAGATCATTATCTGTGACTAAGCAGACTCTATTCAACAGAAAGAAAGAACTTAAAGCCAATATTTTTTAACAGATGATTCAACGAGAGGCAGAAGTAAAGAATAAGGTAACTGCTGTGGCGTTGACAGACTCTGTTCACAATGTGTGGCATCAAGAAGCTGGGAAAACTATTCGAGAGTGGATGCGAGAGGTGAGGCTGGGGTTTTTTTACAGAGTTGGGGTCTATACGTCTGTATATGGCTCTATAAACATGCCTTTATCTGATGACCTTTTATATTTCTTTAGGGTATGAAAGACAGCACATTACAGGAGGGTGGAAATTGTGTGCCCATACCAGCCCCTAAAATAACCGAGATTAAAGCCATTTCTGAACTTCAAAGATAGCAGTCGAAATAATAAGAATCAAGTTCCATGTTTCATCCTGCTGCACAGCCATATAGAGAGACATATAGCAAGGCGTCCCACACATTGCCTGGTATCTGGAGCAAAGTCCAGGGTGCAAGCATCCTGGCTTGATCTGGTGGTGGCAGAAAAGCCCCTTTAAGCATTTCGTGACTCAGCGTGATGATTTGCACAATGGGCAAGAAGTCCTTTCTCTCAGCGGTTTTGTGAGGTGAAATTACTTGTAAAGTGCTCTGATGTTTTCTGGTGAAAAGTTGAAGCGCTTGCCACCCTACACCTAGTTGGTCCAAGATGATCTGCTGTTAGTGGGTTGTCCCAACAAGCATCAGGTTCCATCCTTGGGTGAAGGACGATGGCATGCATTCATTATTTATTTTATACTTAAGTATGGGATTGCTGAGATTTTAAAAATCATACTTTTTAAACTGAGACCAACTGGACTTCCATTTATTACTCTCTTGGTCACCAGCTAAGGCTCATGTCCATGTTTTCTGCATTCCCATTGCAGAACACTAAAGCAATAGGCGCACGTGGCAAGTTTAAACTAGCCATATCCTGAACTTTTGGTTAGACTTGACTTTTTCCCGTGGATTTAGTGAAACTTTATGTATAGACTGCCTATTCCTGACTTAACCTTACAGTTTTATAGGCCGTGACTGATGGGAATAGAGAATCACCTGGGATGCAGTCTGACAGCTCAGACTTAAATGTTAAAAATATAAAGAATGGTAACCCCTACAGGCTCTGTCAGAAAAATCCCCATTTTCTTTATGGGAAATCAAAACCTTAAAATATATGTTATGTAGTAAAACTGAAATTTTAAATCCTGTAATTTGAATCTGACAACTCCATTTTTCTTTAAGCATTTAGTCTGAACAAGACAAGTGCATTACTTTTAATTTCATTTGCAGAAAGTAGATGTTAAAGAATAAGTTAAATGATTAATGGTCTAAAAAGTGGATGGAGTGTCATAACTTACATTAGCATTGAAAATCTCCTATAAGAAAGAAGAATTTTACATATGTGAAGTGTGGCTGAGTGGTATTAAGACTAGCATATCACCTGGATATCTCTTACTTTAATCAGGTTTAAGGCTACTGGTAGAATGAATAATAATTAAAATATACACCTAATCGCTGCCTGTCTGTAGGGCTAATTGCTGTCATTGAAAGAATGAATTGTTAAAAAAGTAATTCTTCATTGGAGCTATCTCTCCTGTATCATTGGTGGCCTATTTTTAGTACCTATAGAAGTCATGGTTTTTGAATTTATTAGGAGCTGTGATGAATGATAAAACAAATCATCCATTTACATATCTTGACACTGCTTTCGAGAATACTTATTTCTTACAGGCAAGTGTCACATTGTATATAAAAGCTGGTTAATTGTGTGCTAATCTTCTGTATTATCTCCAGCTCTCTGATGTAGTGTTCTATCAGTAGTTAATATTAATTTTACTTATTTCAAATGAATGTAATACTTCATAAAAATTCTATTTCTTTTATAATTTCTACCATCTTACAGTTGCAATTTCACATTCAGCTGTTAATTAAAATTATACATGCAAATTGTAAAATGTATAATGCTTTACTACTTTAAACCTTAAAGCCTTTGTGAAATACTTCCATTTTAACCATTTTTTACTAAAAAAGTTACATTACTGGGTAGTGTGTTTGTTTTCTTTTTTTTTTTCCATCGAGTTCAATAGTTTCATTGATCTACTGTTTCTTACAAAAATCTGCCATGCTTTGTGAACTTCACTTTCTAATCTCATACAGCAACCCTTCCTTTATGTTGTTCCTGCTCTCCCTGGTCCCAGAACAGTAGGGTTGCCTTGACAAATCTATTCAAAAGCCATTCCTGGCCCTTTATTGGTGGGGACTGAAGCCTTTGAAATTCTCTCCTCACTGCAACACAGCTGACATCTTCTTCCAGACAGAATGAATTAAGGAAATACAATAAGACACTTGATCTACCAGTCAAGGATCTTTCCATAGTGAGGACGGACTCCATGGTGCACAACTAGGGCAGCAAGCATCTACAAATACACAATACATGCTTGTTTACCAGAATAGCAATCGTCCATTTTTACAATCATGATTGATGGGATGATTTTATAGAAATCAGTCTGAAAATTCCTTGGGTCTTTCCAAAAAGTTATGTGGTTTGGGGTTTTATTTTCCTTTTCCCCTTAATGAAGTTAATCAGGTTTTCAGAAAGGGAAAACTTGTAATAAGGGGAGCCTTGTAGATCTTGTAATTCAGCTGGCAATCCTATTAAAAATGTAGTTGCTTTATAATTAAATTTTCAATTCAGTAGATTTGGTGTCGTTTCAGCATATTTTATTAAAAGCATATTATTTAATACTTTAATTCATATGCTTCTCTGAATAGATAGCATTTGGAGCAAAACATTAAAAAAATCCATGGTAAATTCATCCTACTCAGAGGTTCAAGAGTAAAAGATGAATATAAACACTTCCTGAACATAAATCCCCAAAGACCAGTATTTACATTTTTAAATCTTCATATGCAATTCATCTCAGCTATATTTCCAACTATTTTAATGTCAATTTGCTATCTTGATGTCTTTTATTCAGTTTAATCTGTTGTTTTGTGATTTTGCAACCACTCTTTCCACAGTGTACTCCACCAAACCCCCCTGAAAAATTCTGGTTTCTTACTGTTGGCAAGCGGGCAGGCTCAGTGTTTGTATCAACACATATTTAACAACTACAGAAAGGAAGAGCTTAAAACGTGCAGTAGTTTGAAATGTGCAGTGGGTAATTCAGGCACCCATTGGTCCAAGCACCTACTTAAGTCCACCGGCACTCGAAGCAGCACTTTAAAGACATGCTATTTAAGCACATTACAAATCTTCTGAAGTACGGTCTTACTCTTTTTACTTATTTTGTATGAAAGTACAGTATGTCATCTCCAGTTAGCATGCGTAAGCGGGTGTGGTGTGTGCACCTTCCAGTCCCTGTTGGGACTGCTGTGTAAATTAGCATTGAGTATTTTGATGTGATCCTTGTCCTTTTGATGTGATTCGTCCTTACTTATGAAGTCTCTATTTATTGCTGTAAAGAGTTTTTGGCTTACCCCAAGATTGTCTGCCTGCTCTTACAGAACTGCTGTAACTGGGTGTCCAGCTCTGAGCCCCTGGACACGTCGGTAGAGTCCATGCTGCCCGACTGCCCGCGCGTCTCTGCAGGTATGTTGGTTTGTTTGCGTCAACCCACTGCAAGCGTTCAGTGGAGTGGCTTGTTTATTTAAAAACGCAGTTGGTTCTGAATGCTTTTTCAGAATATATATTTCAGAATAACCCTTCTGTGGCAAGATATGGTTGAAAGCATGCAGCTGCTTCTATTTTGTGGAGCCCACTGTTAATTTTTTAAATTTTTTTTGCTTCACGTGGGATTTAAGTTCTCTGCTTTAGTGTATGTTTTTCCAGTCTTCATTTCTCTTTGGCTTTAAGTAATTGCTGGCATTATAGGTAGAAGCTTAAAAATAATAGCAATGATGAAAACTGGGAAATTTATTATAAATGCTTGAATAAATATCTAACTCTGTGTAAGCAAGAAGGTGTTAAAGAAGTACGTTAATGAAAGGTGCAACTAAGTGAAATAAGGCACTTTCCCAAATCCTGATCAGCACAAGTCTGGCTAATGTATCAAGTTATTTACAGTATCTTAGAATGTTGATGCGAGATTTCTGTTGTTTTGGAAATACTCAGCTACACTTTTTCATTAATGAATCTTAAATCACAAGGAGCATGTAGAATAATACTCGGAGACTTATGTTAACATGTAATAACGCCAGAAAGTAGACATAGTTGTCAATGTAACAGGAAAATCTCCAATCTCTGTAGGAAAGTAATCTAAAATACATAAAGCTGTTACAGAACTTTCATGTTTGATTATCAGATTTCCTAAAAGCCATAGGTAGCATATTTCTGTAGAATACAAAATCAGGTTCAAAGGAAGACACAGCCTATACAATATTAATTTAAAAGCTGGAACAGTATTTGACCTTGCTCTGTGAGACGCAGTTGTTCATTTGACAAGTTGGAGATTCATATCTGTCTGGATCTGTGAGGTTGTTAGTGAGACCTAACCTTGCAGATGAAATTTAGTTTACTGCAGGGTATTTTTAAGGCTTGGAAAATTTAGTGGTACTTCGTTGGAGAGCTCACAACAACCAGAGACCTGTAATCACATTTCTGTTATGAGTTGGGATCTAACCATCCAGATCGTCAGCTCTGTGCAGGCGCAGTGCAATGGCATTGATGTTGCTCTTTAGTGCTTAGGGAGATGATACATTACTAAAATTTTTGTAGGTTCAGTGTTCATTTACCAACTTTTTGCTCCGTTAGGGGAGAGTACTGCAGTTTAAAAGACAAATACTGCGCAGGGATGGAATTCTTTAAAACAGGATTAACTTCCGATCCCTGACGTCTGCGTTGCTGTGGTGCAAGAGTGCATGTTACAGAGGTCATTTCAGTCAGGTAAAGAGGGGCTTGGACAGCAACCAGTCAGTATTTACGGTACGCTTGCCAGCACTGGAAATCCTCCATCTGAGCTTCTGTTCTTTTTCTTTGTATTCATCTTATGGAGGTAATGTCAAAGGTATCCTACAAAAGAAATCCTAAGTGTTATTTGAAAAACAGACTGAGACTTTAATAGGGGTGTGAGTCTTAGTTTCACATATCTCTTGAGGATGGGTCAGAGTGGACATAAAGTCTATACTCCACTTAACGAACTGCCAGCTACACTGACATCTTTGGCAGGAGAATAAATTTAAATGTGGTAGGATTTCAGCCGGTAAAAGTTGGCTGTTTGTATTTCATGCATACATACAATGGCACTAGATTAAGATCACTGATGTTTTAGAAGTTCTTGTCAGAGATTTTGGACAGCAATTTAAATGGAAGCTAACCAATTCCAGGCTGTTTCTTTGTAATAGAAGGACAGTTTAAAATAGCATAGCTTTATGTGACTACTGCTGAATTATCAATTTGCTCATACGTTTTTGTTTATATTTGTTGTATTTATGTCTTATATGGACAACTGTAAGGCATTTACAGAGGAATAGGTGAATAATTCTTACCCTGTGTTTGCATGCACAATGGCATAAGCCTGCATTAGGGTAATCTGTAATAAATGTATGAAATGCTACTAGATGTAGGAGCATTAGTATTTAATGTGAGAGATTTTATTTCACTGATTTCATGAGAATTGCAGTACTGAAAGAGCCCACACTCAAATACTGGCAGCATTGCCTTTGGTATTTCAATGAAATGAAATGACAGCGAAAGTGATCAGAGCAATGTGAGGAGACTTTTTAAAATAAACCTTTTGCAGCAGGAAGATTCCCTTTTCTGCTTGGAACCCAGTCTTCTCTGTGTGTTTGCACTGAGGAGGAGGTTCAGGAATAACTGCCTCTTGGTCACCTTTCATGAGCCAGCTTTTCCAACGAGGGTCTGATATTCAGTCTTTCAGCGTATTGGGATTTACAGGCAACCCCAGGTTGTTTGTGAGCATTGCCTACTTCAGATTATGTCACAGTCTATT
Source organism: Falco biarmicus (assembly GCF_023638135.1). Classification (NCBI taxonomy): domain Eukaryota; kingdom Metazoa; phylum Chordata; class Aves; order Falconiformes; family Falconidae; genus Falco; species Falco biarmicus. Next base: position 7,012,669 of record NC_079311.1, on the reverse strand, counting down.
GCTGGCATTTCATGTAAAAATCACTAGAGAGAAATAAACGGCCGTCAGACTGGCAAAACAACTTGCATTTCCAGATCACGTTGTTAAAGCTTTTGATTAGAGCATTATTAAGTAATTAAAATGTTTGCCATAATTCATTCACGTCTGACTCAGTTACAAAAAGGAATGAATACACTTTAATAATTGGAAGTTGTGGGCATGAGAACAACAACAACGCAGAAAAAGCAAGCCATAATAGTTCTGTTCTCTGCCCTTGTGGCAAGAGGTGGGGTGCTGCAAGGGTCCCACCTTCATGGTCTTTCCTCCGCATCTCAAGGATCTGATTGGGTCACAGTTTGTCTTCCTGCAACAGGTTATCATCACACCAAAGGGATTGTCCTCTAAAACTTCCCATGTAACACAGTTGTCCTGTGTGGTATATGTAATCCTAAAAAGCCTCCCATGCAGTGTTGAGAGGCGTATCTCCCAGGTCAGACAGCTTCCATCAGACCTGGAGCTCCTGTGGAGGCTATGTGTCCAATACCAACCATCTCATTACCCTTCCCATGTTCTTCCAACTAGAATAAAGCATCCTTCCTTACGAGAGAAGAGTCCACTCCTCTCTGTCATTTATCAGCTACCAGGCAGGGTTGCCCAGCACCGTTCCCCTCTGCTCCTTCTTCAGGAGAGCAGATTTTGGCTTCTTCACGAATCTGCTTGGTAGAGTCCCATAGGATAGAGCCCTGAAGGGCTAAAGGGCCCAGGGCATCTTGTTGATATTCAAGGATCACCTCCTCCAAGCTCAGGAGTGATGCGTCCCAACAAAGAGGAAGGGCAAAAGCACCAGAAGGCTGCATGGGTGAACAAGGAGCTCCTGGACAAACTCAGACGTGGAAAGGAAGCCTACAGAGGGTGGAAGCAAGGACAAGTAGCCTGGGAGGAATACAGAGACATTGTCCAAGTCTCCAGGGATCAGGTTAGGAAAGCAAAAGCCCTGACAGAATTAAATCAGGCCAGGGACATCAGGGACAAAAAGAAAAGCTTCTATAGGTATGTCAGTGATAAAAAGGAAGGCTGAGGGAAGTGTGTGCCCTCTGTGGAGTAAACAGGAGACCTGGTTACCTGGGATATGGAGGAGGCTGAAGTGCTCAGTAACCTTTTTGCCTCAGTCTTCACCAGAAGTGCTGCAGCCACACCACCCAAGTTGCCAAAGGCCGGGACTGGGAGAACAAAGAGCCACCCTCTGTAGGAGAAGATCAGGTTTGAGATCATCTAAGGAACCTGAAGGTGCACAAGTCCTTGGGGCTTGATGAGATGCATCCGTGGGTCCTAAGGGAACTAGCAGATGAAGTTGCTAAGCCACTGTCCATCATATCTGAGAAGTCACAGCAGTCTGGTGAAGCTCCCACTGACTGGGAAGGGGGAAACATAATTCCCATTTTTAAAAAGGGAAACAAGTAAGACCCAGGGAACTACAGGCTAGCCAATCTCACCTCTGTGCCAGCAAGATCATGGAGCAGGTCCACCTAGAAACTATGCTAAGGCACATGGAAAATAAGGAGGTGATTGGTGACAGCCAGCATGGCTTCACTAAGGGCAAATTGTACCTGACAAATTTGGTGGCCTTCTACAACAAGGTTACAGCATCGATGGATAAGGGAAAAGCAACTGAAGTCATCTACCTGGACTTGTGCAAAGTTTTTAACGCTGTCCAGCGTGACATCCTTGTCTCTAAATGGGAGAGTCATGGATTTGACAGGTGGACCATTCAGTGGATAAGGAATTGGCTGGGTGATTGGCACTCAAGACACTTGCAGTCAACAGCTTCATGTCCAAGTGGAGACCAGTGACAAGTGGCGTTCCTTAGAGGTCGGTATTGGGACCAGCGCTGTTTATGTCACCAACATGGGCAGTGGGATCAAGTGCACCCTCAGCAAGTTTGCCAGTGACTCCAAGCTGAGTGGTATGGTCAGCATGCTGGAGGAAGGTATGCTGTCCAGAGGGACCTTGACAGGCTTGAGAGGTGGGCCTGTGTGAACCTCATGAAGTTCAAAAACGTCAAGTGCAAGATCCTGCACGTGGGTTGGGGGACTCCCAAGCACAGATACAGGCTGGGCAGAGAATGGATTGAGAGCAGCCCTGAGAAGAAGGACTTGCGGTGTTGATTGATGAGAAGTTCAGCATGACCCAGCAATGTGTGTTTGCATCCCAGGAAGCCAACCAAATCCTGGTCTGCATCAGAAGAAGCATGGCCAGCAGGTCAAGGGAGGTGATTGTCCCACTCTGCTCTCCTCTTATGAGAATGCCTGGAATATTGCATTCAGCTCTGGGGCCCCCAACATAAGGAGGACATGGACCTGTCAGATCAAGTCCAGAGGAGGCCACGATGGTGATCACAGGGCTGGAGCACCTCTCCTATGAAGACAGGCTGAGAGAGCTGGGGTTGTTCAGTCTGAAGAAGACACCTTATCGCAGCCTTTGGGTCCCTAACGAGGGCCTACAAGAAAGGTGCAGAGGGACATTTTACAAGGGCATGTAGGGAAAGGACAAGGGGGGAATGGCTTTAAACTGATAAAAGGTAGATTTAAATTAGATATCAGGAAGAAATTCTTCCCTGAGGCGCTGGCCCAGGCTGCCCAGAGCAGCTGTGGGTGCCCCATCCCTGGCAGGGCTCAAGGCCAGGCTGGACGGGGCTGGGAGCAGCCTGGGCTGGGGGGAGGGGGCCCTGCCCAGGGCAGGGGGTGGGAACTAGATGATGTTCAAGGTCTCTTCCGACCCAAACCATTCTGTGATTCTCTGGCTCACAGCCCCCTCTGGTTTCCAGCTTTGGAGCTTTGCACAGGTAAGATCCTCAGCTACGGCACTGTCATCTCATTGGCCTGGAGGAGCCCTCTGTCAGTCTCTTGCCTTCACTCTGTGTTTAAAATGTCTCTTCCCTTTCAGCCCTCATTAAGGACCTCTGTTAGACCTGAGGTCATCTTCTGCCTCAGTCTTAATCTACCTTCCTATTGGAGTCAAACAAGAAGACCTGTCTTCTGTCTTAGAGGAGATGGATCCATTTCCTATCTAAGATGTAAACAAATGTAGGGTGGAGAAAGGTGAAGACTTTAAAAGCAGTCTGTACATTAAAATCATCACAGAGAATGGAGCAGGTGTGGGAGGGAGTCCTACTGGTTAGGAGATTGGAGGCGAGCTTGTAATTTGGCGCAGACAATGTGGTAGACATTTCAGTGACAGGTTGTGTTGTGTTGCTGCTAACCACAGCTGTGGTTCTCTTGATGTCTCTGAGACCTTAGAACATTTCTCCTAGTTCTGGAGCAGGGAGTTCACAAGCCCTTGGGAAGCCATCCTACTGGAACAGCTATTGGGTGGGAACAGCTGAAAGCGAGGATGGGAGAAAGCAGATCCATGGATCTGTGTCCATCTCTGTTGCTGTTGAGGGATTAAATGACTTTGATTCCAGGCTAGTGGTGTGAACGTTACCTAAGGAAAGGCATTATAGTAAATTTTGCCAGGTAAACATGGCCTGTGTTTTCCTGAATACAAGTATTTTGGGGTGCCTTATAAGGACCACCTTAGCGTTTGGATAAGATACATTCCTTAGCTCATGTGTTTGCCAGTGGATGCTTTTTATTTAGGAGAGAAGATTAAACATTGCAGTATTTTGCCAAAGTGGATGTGCAACAACACTAATTTACATAATCAAATAAAAAGAAGTTATTGTAACGTTAGTAAAATTAATTACCTAATCAAATCCTTTTAAAGCCTTTCTAGTTGACCCCCAAAATCACTAGTTATTCTTTTAACAGTTGCAGCCAATGTAGTTAAAACATTGTAAAATAAGGAAATTATAACATCAAAAGACAAACAGGATAACACAATGGAATGAAACGTTGACAGTAATCAAGAAAAGCTCTATTCATGGAAGAGCCTAGACTTGAATATATGTCTCTGTAATAAGGAAAAGAGTGCAAGAATGAATTCATGTAGCTGAATAAAGTAATTTCAGGGTGGCGGAAGAAAAACAAACTCTTGATTTTGAGAGACAGGTATGACCCGTGCCGGTGGCACTCTGAATGGTATCTGAGTGAAACCTCACATATTTCCTGGTACCACGCATCAAACTTGACTCTGCACCATATATAAAACATTTTACTTCATTTAGATAAGCCAAGCACAGCTTTATGCTTTTTTTTTTTTAACTTCAGAGTTCTGAAAAAGATCATTAATATTGTTTCTAACAGCCTACTGCAAGTGTTTGAGGCTTTTATAGATAAATTAATAAAAGGGGAAAATGGCTTCATGGAATAGTTGAGGTGTGAAAGGACCTCTGGAGATCATCTGGTCCAAATCCTGCTCAAGCAGGGCCACCTGGAGCCAGTTGCCCGGGACTGTGTCCAACCTTCCATAAGCTCCAATACATGTCATTAAAGAAACCATGGTCATGGTAATTAATATTCATGTACAGTTGTGGGGGGTTTCTTGGTACACTTGCCCTAACTCCCACAGAGTCATGCGGTATCCGTGTGGTGTGCTGGACGGTTGTGTTGGGTTCAAGTCTGAACATGAGTGAGCATGGAGTAGAGATAGTGGTAGTTGTCTGAGCTCAGGGAAGACACTCAGCTTTGCGTGTGCCATCACCAGAATGAGGTCCTTCACACTGCACAGAGGTTCAGAAAGTGGTTGTTTTCCTGCTTTGCCTTTCCAGATCCTTTCAGCTGGGAGAGGGGAAGGGGGGCTGATGGTGGTTTCTGATGGAGCTTGTCCCAACAAGGAGCTGGGTTGTCATCCATTGAGCCTCTTGGAAAAAACACAGCCAGAAGCGTTCCTGCATGTGTTAAACACACACTATGTACTTTAAGGCTTGAGGGGGGGTGAGAGATTTTTCTGTATGCACATAAGAGGCTTGCAGTTCAAACCAAATGAAAAATGAGATTCTGCAGAGCTCAGTGAAAAACAGGGAGAAGCTTGTTACCTGCTGGTTTTGAGTCCTTGGCATAGCTTGATTTAATATCAAGACAAGAATATGGTACTAAACAGTACCCTCGAGACTGCCGCTTTGTGCTAAGTAATAGAATAGCATCAATAATCCTTCCATGGGGCTACAGTAAATTTAAGTAAAGTTATTCTGGACTGTTAGATCTGCTTAAAAGCACTGATCCAAGAAAGCGAGCGCATCACTTGCACAGCGAGCCTTTCCCTGGAAGAGCGGGCGTGCAGCCCAGCCCCCACACATGCTCATGCTGGCTCATCAGATAAAGCCCTTGTTGCAAAGCTCGTGTTGGTACTGGGGAAATCACGAATTACCCGTTAGATGACGGAGGCAGCAGTTTTTATCGGGATTGCCTAACAGGTGGATCTGCCTGCTGTCTTAGGAGTTCAGTTGTGTATTGCCATAGAAGAGCCTCATCTAGCTGCACATGACCCCACGCTGAGCAGATCCTGGTGTTCAAACAGGAGGATCTCCACTGAGGTTAAATGAGCTGGGCAGCACGGCAGGGTCTGTGTGCAGGGGTAATTGCATGAGTGAGGCTCATAACAGGTATAGGAAAGGACCAACTTATTTCTTCCCGCTTTGCTTCCTCAGCCTTATTTGCACCACTGTACGCTTCCAGTCCATGTGTCTTGCTCATAACAAACAAGGCAGAAACAACCATAAACTGTATTAAGCACTGAGACAATACCTCGCTCATCCCCTTAGCAGCTTTTAGCCCAGTTTACCAATGCTTCTCATTTTTTGCTCTTTAATCAATTTGGTGAAGACCATGCTGGGCTCTTTTCTGACACTGGTATTTTGAGACCAGGGGTAGGTGTCCAATAGCTCCAGCAATGTAAGAAATAAGTACAAAACCACACACTCCTTACAATAAGGCATATTAGGCAATTTACCTATTTTGCTAAAAGTGTTATTTCTGCATTCACTAGACATTCATGGAGATTAAGATTACAGTAATCAGTGTTTACTGTAAACCTCTTTGCATTTCATGTCTTCATGAGCATGTAGTGCTGTCAGTAAAAGCTTTGCACTTAGGAGAAAAGATTAAACGCCGCAGCATTTTGTCAAGGTGGCAGGCTTTTGTGTTTAGCTGCATATTAATTCCTTTTAACATATTTGCAGCATTCATAGCACTGATGGAGGAATGCAGGAATCTGCAGTGTTGGTGTTGCTTCGTCAACATCCTTACATGCTGCACGTGTTGGTCCTGTGCTTCCATTTCTGCTGCTGTACATTGTCTGTTGGGGGCTGGAAATTATTGCAAAAACTTTGAAACATCAACCTGTCTGAGCCACAGCTCGGGCAGCTGCTGCACTAAGTCCAACTTTAACTAAAGTCTTCTTAGCGTGGAAGTAGCTTTTTACCTACTCCTGACTCTTCAAAGGTGCTCTGCTTTTAGTCTCGTGCTCAGCCTCAGGTGTTGCAGGCAGCTTTCCATTTAATGTATAATACCTAGCTGGGTGTGAGCGCCGATGTCGTGTTTTGAGTAGTTTAGCTTCACAGTGCTTTGGAAAGGAAAAAATCTGTAAAGACCTGTTAAATGATATTGCAGATTCTGTTCCAGAATGCCAGAGCCTCAAAAGTAAATATGACAGTGTGAATTTAAAAGTGTTTGCTTGAATTACGAGATGTTGCTGCTGTCACAGAGTTAGATTTTATAAGAATTTCAATTTTATAATGCATTTTTATAACTCTTTGTACGACCAGCTAGGTGTTCGATATACCACCAGTACTGTTATTTTTTAGAACAAAACACTCATATTCATGTACCATTCTACAAATTGTTACATGTGTTTGAGTCAGTATTGATATTAGAGAAACCATTTCATCAAAAATTATTCTTGTGCTCAAACATATCTATTTATCATTGCATTTTTTTAGAGTACAGTGAACTAGTTAGAGTGATGTATGCTTGCCTCAGAGTCCCTGAGGCTGTCTTTGATTGTGGTAATAATGAATAATGTAAGTTATTACAGCCAGATATTTCCTACAAAGTGTTTGACAACAGTTAGACTGCTGTGACCATTGCTTCCGATACTGCTTAATGCTATCTCGTTAGTGCTTTCTGTATCCATATCTGTCTACATGTTGGCTGAAGCCTTACTCTAATGTGCAATCACAAACTCTTGAATCCAGGGTCTTTTTGTTCAGTGCTTGTGCTTCTTCACAGCCTGTGCAGATGCCAGATGCCAGAACAGGTGTTGCTTAGCCAGTCTTCTGCATGGTCCTGTTGTTAAAATACTCCTTAGCTCCGTACGGCACTTAGAGGCACAATGGCAGTGCAACAAATAGTGAACACATTCATGTTTGAATAGACAAATGCAACTTTACTGCAGATTTCCAAGTGACAGGTTAGACTGACACTTTAAAAAGACTGTGTTACATATAATTAAGTTATTATTTAGTTCAGTCTGCTCTAGTTTTGCCTGTTGAAGGGGGGAAACTAGAACAAGAAGAGCAATGAAGCTGGTGATGGGTCTGGAGCACAAGTCTGATGAGGAGCAGCTGAGGGAACTGGGGGTGTTTAGTCTGGAGAGGAGGAGGCTCAGGGGGGACCTTACTGCTCTCTACAGCTGCCTGAGAGCAGGTTGTAATGAGGTGGGGGTCAGTCTCCTCTCCCAAGTAACAAGTGACAGGACAAGAGGAAACAGCCTCAAGTTGCACCAGGGGAGGTTTAGCTTGAGTTTTAGGAAAGATGTCTTCACCAAAGTGGTTCTCAAGCGTTGGCACAGGCTGCCCAGGGAGCTGGTGGAGTCACCATCCCTGGGGGTGTTTAAAAGACGTGTAGATGTGGCATACGGTTTAGTGGTGGGCTTAGCAGTCCTGGGTTAACAGCTGGACTCGATGATCTGAAAGGTCTTTCCCAACCTGAACAAGTCTATGTTTCTGTGAGTGTGGGACTCAGATCAACTTTTTCCTCCAGGGCATGTCAGAATGTGCCCTAGCAGAAATAGCAGTTTTTCCATCTCCTCGTGCTTTTTGTGATGGCAGCAAAAGCTTTCCTTACATAGTTGCTTATCATCACCTTTTTACACCCAATGTCTTCCCAGCCTCTCGATACACATAGGCAACGTTGCATCAGATAGTACACCTTGCTCCTCACTGTTTAACTGGTGGGTTAAAGCAGGGTTAAAATGTGTCTTCCATAGGGTGGAAGAGAAAGCCACAGTCTGTCCTTTCATCACCTCTCAAAAACCTACAGGCTACAGTCCAGCAATAGTGAAACTTTTTTCCTGGGTCTCAGTTAAGTTTTAATTAAGTACTTTGTGGGATTGAGCTTGAATATTTGTCTTTGTGTTCAAAGTTGTATGCATATGCCAAGTTGTATGCACATTACTGTTAGTAATTTTAGAGAACATTTTCTGTGTTTCATCCTCAGCAGCTCTGTGAAGCCAGAACATCTATAGAGATGGGACCTGGTACATCAGTGTAATTGTAAAAGCTGTATTTCTGCTAGAGCTCAGCACCTGTAAGGAGGTATTCCCAGAGAGATTTAATCCAAAATTCAGTAGCAAAATTTTTATTTGCATTGACATAACATCCAAAATATCATTTACATTTCAGCTTGTATTTTCTGTTAGAATCCAGATTTGGATTTGGATTTGGTAAACTTTTTCAGAAGGTTCACTTTCACTTGAAAACTTTGGCTCTTTTTTCATAAATGTATATAGTTTAGGCCAGGAAGGACATTTAGATCACTTATTCTCCACTTTTATAGATAGGTCTTTAACTTTTGATTGATGTTATTACGCTGAAATTTAAAACTTGCATTTGGTTAAAATGTGTCTTCCATGAAGTCATTCAGCCTTGGCTGGAATGGTTCAAGAGATGGGGAATCCATTGCTTCCTTTCCTTTCTAATTTGTCAGACTATTAAGAGGAGTGGCTCATTTGCGTTTTCACTTTGTCTGGTTTCAGGTACCAGCCATTAATGCTTGCTGTGCCTTTTTCTGCTAAATCGAAGAGCCATTTAGTGTATTTGCTTTTTCTCCATATGAATTAGATACTGGAATCAAGTCAACACTCAGTTTTCTTTTGAGAAACTGAATAGATGGAGTTCTTTAAGTCTCACTGCAAGTAAAAGGAAAAAAACCCCATACTAATACCCAAAAAAAGGTGGTCATCTTTCCTGTTAATCCTGCCTATCTTCACGTTTACAGAAGCTTTACTGCCAGTGAATTTGTATTTACTTGCTGTGTTGTGGATTATCCGTACAACACTCCAGCAGTAACATCTCTAGTCAATAGTGGTTTCTCCACGATAACTACATTTACAGATTACTTAGTCTGCAAGTTCTTAGAAATATTGAATGATATTGACTTTTAACAAGTTTTCATGAGTAAACAAGAATTGTGAAGTTGTGCCATTTGTCCCCTCATGAATTTATGAAACATTTGATCAATTTCTGCCTAATTTGAAGTTTTAGTTGTAATTAAGTTTCACCAAGTTTTATGATAATAGATTACAGCATAGAAGAAGAAATGAGGAAAGTATCTTCCTAGTAAAAGGGAGAGATTTTAATGTGTCTTTTGAAAGGCAAGGGGGAGTAACTCAGGTGCTGGATACGGTGACTGGAAACAAACAGCTGGCGAAGCGGGCGGCATCGCCAGCCGGCTGCAGCAGGGAAGTGGCTCCACTGTAATGATAGTATAGAAGGTCTTTCTTTCAGAGGTTCCGTGGGAAACCTGGGAAGAGCAAAAATTAGTTGCTGGAAAGAAAAGGGTGACAAAGGACTTTCTAAACATGCTTAGCAAAGTTGCCATAATTTGTCCTGTTGTTCAGAATGTTCCAGAGAAATAAATCAAAATCCCAACCAAAAAATCACATCTACTCTGTTTGTATATAAATCCTTGTCAGCTAAACATGCTAATTCATCAGAGACTGAAATTGACTTTTATTTGTTTAGGACTTAACTTTCCAGTAAATTGCATTGGCTTGAATTAATTACTTTTTTGTACCTTAATTCTTCATTAATAGATTCCAGTATCACAGCTTTGTGGGTCTGAAAGGATTTTTATCGTACGTCAGCCTCATGCCCCAGCCAAAGGCAGGAACAAACGTTCCTGCATCACTTCCTGGCAGGTGCTCATCTCACTGGTTCTTTCCTTTGTGTTGTGTGACAACACATCCTCGCGGGGCAGCCTTTTCCAAACCTCCACCTTCAGTTGCCCCTGCCTTCCGTGGTGCACACACATGACCTCAGGAACAACTGAGTAAGCAACAGTTACCCTGCAAAATACCTCAGCCAGCTGGACAGAGTGGTGAGCACTGAGAACCTTATACCCATTACAGTACAGCAGATGAATTGCAATGAAAATTTGAATGAGCTGGGACTGTTGTATGTGAAGAAGAGTAGATTTCCTGGGAAGAAGAGCAACAGGGAAAGACAGACATGTAAAAAGTTCCAATAAAAAAAAAAAAAACACAAGAACTTGTTCTTCGTGTCCACAGTACTTAGGGTAGGAATTTATGGATCTATCTATCCATTTTTCCATCATTTTTCTTGAGATTTATATCAGGCTAGCTGTGCAAGTAGTCTTGTCTGAATTTTTGGGTTAGGATTTTTCCCACGTGTTATTTAAGTAGTTACTTATTTATAAGTTTGAATAAGTTTAGTTATTTAAGTAAGTTATTTAAGTCAGTAGCCAGTTAACTGGTTTATGACTCTTGAATAAAAACTCTGCAAGCCTGCCAATTTAGAAATATTTATCCCTCAGAAGGTATTGATGAGCAGCAAAATAGAATGTACTTCATCAAACACTTTGCTGTTGGTTTTGGGGTTTTTTTCCAAATAGGGAACAGAAACATGTATTGAACAATTTCATACTTTCTCCTGCAGTGTTACTTAAGTTGCCCCATCTCCATCTGAAAATCTACATATATTGTCTATGGACTGCATTTGTTGATTGCATATAAAACAAAGTTCTCCACAGTGCTAAGTTGGGCAGCCGTAGATTGTTTTTCCTCAGGTGGCTTTTGCTTCCCTTATCGTCTTTTTATGCCGATAATAAGCTATTGCCACCTTTTTCTGAATTCCTGGACTGATACCACTTCTTTGCCGAACCAGGAGGACTAACACTCTGTCTTATGTTTTTTGGGCATCCAACAAACTCTTTTAAAAATACCATTCATTCATTTATAAGTATCTCATCTTGATTAAAATCATTCATATATTTCCTACCTTGAAGAAAATGCCCTTTTTGAAGCGCCGCGCGTGTGTGTTGCCGGCTGAAGCTTCTCTCTGTTCAGTTCCACCCAGTGGTGTCAGGTCAGGTCTACTGGCCCCAGGCAGCCACCCATCTGTCTTTATCCATCACAACACTGCCCGAAATGGTAACGTCATGGAAAGCATTACACCTTTTTATGTTAGAAAACCATCATTTGTAGTTCCTAAAACTTTTTAATGTTTATAACCACCAATCTCCATGTCCTGAGCCAGTGCTTTGCAGGGTGGTGAAACACTCCATGCATGAGCAGTGGTGTGCTTAGGGAGAATTTTACCCCAATGTCTGCTTTGCCAAGGTTGTCTGTCGCAAACCTCCCCACCACCATCTCCTCCGGGGCTTTTTTAGCACGCCAGCATATGCGCACTGAAGACCGAAACTCAGATTTATTGGTATTGTTGGAATAAATAATGATGGGTTTAGAATAGAGTACCACATTCTCACCACTTTTATGCAGAGAATCACTCTAAACAGGTCATAAACGGACATTTTAATACTTCAGGCATACAAATTATATTTACAGCTGTCAGTTGTGCCAATTATATCAAATTCCTGCTCATGGCTATGGTTGGACAACAAACAAGAATTGAAAAAACTCCTAGCAGTGGCACAGAATTAGTTTTAACATTCCTTTTCTTTTTCTTTGTCACATAAATTAAATTTATTTGCAACACATGGAGGTTAAATTTATATCGTATTTGCCTTCTTAGCACCCTGCCCTCAAGTTGCTAATTTAACAGTTTTCTGGCTGCTCCAGCTAGCTCTCCGCTGAGAAGATTAGTTTCCCAACCTGCGAGATAACCCAAAGACGAGAAACATGGAGCTCCACAATGCCATTTTTAGAGGCCCTTTTCACAGTATATTTGCACTTTAAACTTTCTGCTATCAAGGAACATGCCTATATTTGGAAGGCCCAATTTTCTGTTGAGAGGACTTGTCACTTTCTGCTAACCGGTGTCAGCAACTAACCTCATCATGTTAATGCACAGGGACAGTTAAGTGACTGGTTTTAAATGCATTCTGATCGTTACCTATTTATTAAAAGCAAAAGCAAACAACTGCTCATCTTCAGGTGCTGATTGTTTACACAAACATTATTAAGGACACGGCTAATTTAAGCAGACATACTGTATTCTTACATTATGACATGAAAACCATACTCTATGAGATAATTGTTTATAGCATGTGTCTCAATATTATGAATACTTACATATTCCAATAAACATTTTAGTTTAGCAAGCCACATTTAATAAGTAATATTTTTAAAGCTATATTCCAGTTTTTATGTGAAAGAAGGGAACAGGATGTTTCCCCCCGTATTAATCTTTTTATTTTAGGTAGGTTTACACAGCTTAACAAAGGAATAATCCACACGGTTAATAAAGTAAATAATTTTAAATTATATTCCTTATTGCTGCTATGAATAAGTCAGTTTGAAGGCAAATCTCAGTTATTTTTGAACACTGTTAAGCGCCCATCATTACTTTTAAGGAAAAGAGTTGCCTTTTCGCGACTTTAATCTTTGTGCAAATGAGGCACTGTGTTTAAAAGTTCTTATCATTTTACCTGAGATTTTCATGTTAATGTGTCATTTGAAATCATATGTTACAAAATATAACATTCATACATACTGTATTACATATATATACACACATATGTAATATACATATTTTTATTACACATAAATAAAACCCACATACATTAGAAATCTGAAGGCTGTTTGAGTCCCACAGACAGCTGGCACGTGTGTGTGAAGGCAAACCTTAGCCCTGACGTTGCTGGGTAGGCAGGACAGGTCCTATTTTGTTCCCATCTTTGCCTCCAGACAATCGGTGCTGTTATGTCAGAGTTTAAACAATGTACTGAACTGAGTGTTAAACTAGAAGGGCTTCTCCTGTGCGTTTGAACACTGATGCTTGCGGTGAAAGGGAGCGCCCCAGCCCTGCCAGGAGGTGTACATGCTCTGGCAGCTCCAGCTGGAGCTTCCCGACACAGTTGCGCACATGGGGAACGCAAACACACTCTCTTAAAACACTTGTGCCCCAGGAGCAGGCATCGCTTTGCAATTCTAGGGTAATTGAACTTCAAGGACTTGTCATTACCCTGAGTAGTGACATTAAAATGTTTGTTGTTTGGGTAATTTGGGGGCAGAGGTCTAGACATCTGCTTATGCGCCTTGGTCCATCCAGTGAAATCTATTGCCTTTTCAGCATAAAGGATTTCCCATAAAATCAGGCACACGTAAGATGAAGATTTCCTAAAGCAATGCAGTGCTGGACGCTGATAATGCATGTCAGAGCTGCAAGAAAGGATTTGTTTTATTTCAGGAGTGTTCTGGATGTTAATGATTTTGACAGTTTCCTCCTACTGATTGCGGAACTTAAACTCATACATTAGGTACAGCTTGCAAATTCAGCACATCTTATGAATCTTGCAAACTTCTTTTGGCAGCTGGGGACCTGATTCAGATGCCACTGAAGGTTCCCCAGTGGTTTTGGTGAGTCTCTCCTCAGTCCTTTTGTCCCTGCAGACCACTGTTTTAAACCAAATGCTGAGTGTGAACTAATGACAGCTTTTAAGAGTGATTTTTTTGTCCTTCTTTTAATAGCCGTAGATTACACTTACTAAACAATTGTGTCATGCTTTGTCTGATACAGTTCTCTCCGTTATTCTTGAAGCACTCATCTCCTGTCCTTCAGGAAAGTGTCAGCTTCCCATGAAGATCTGGTTGCCTATGTGGAGCAAGGGGTGCAACCTTAGGGGATGGGGAACTGAAAGAGCATGAGAGGGGCCCTGAGCAGTTGGCTGGCGATTCGGTCACCTTCATCTGAGATGCTGGCCTGAGTTCCCTGTACACTGAAATAGGAACTGAAGTTGGTTGTTGCTGTGAGACCCCACCTACACTACTGCATCCATCTCTGAGCTCCCAACACGAGGAGGCCATGGGCCTGTTGGAGCGAGTCCAGAGGAGGCTATGAAGATGCTTAGGAGTCTGGAGCACCTCTCCTGTGAAGACAGGCTGAGAGAGTTGGGGTTGTTCAGCCTGGAGAAGAGAAGGCTCCAGGGAGACCTTATAGCGACCTACCAGTACCTGAAAGGGCTGACAGGAAAAGTGAATAGGGGCTTTCTACAAGGGCGTGTAGGGAAAGGACAGGGGGGAATGGCTTTACACTGATAAAAGGTAGATTTAGATTCGATATCAGGAAGAAATTCTCCCCGTGAGGGCGGCGAGGCGCTGGCCCAGGCTGCCCAGAGCAGCTGTGGGTGCCCCAGCCCTGGCAGGGCTCAAGGCCAGGCTGGATGGGGCTGGGAGCAGCCTGGGCTGGGGGGAGGGGTCCCTGCCCATGGCGGGGTAGGGAGGAACTAGATGATCTTTAAGGTCCCCTCCAACCCAAACCATTCTACAGTTCCCTGATTATAATGTCAGTGGTCTAACTACTGCACTAGCACATAGGTGAAGGCTCTCCTTTCCTCATCCATCCTAAAGAAAGGGTGATTCCTGCTTGTTTCTTTCAAGAAATGACATTCATTGCTTGCAGGCTGTGGCATCAGGACTCAAGGCATTGCTAGTCTCCATGACTTTAATCAGCCAGTCTGTGCTAATTGAATATTTTTACCAATGCCTTGTATATTCCACGCATTTTTTGAAGAAGTAGATGATGCACTGCAGTAACCTCACAGGTGGAGAGGCAAGATGTTCACTCAAGCTAACAATAGGATTTTTTGTGTATTAAGGAGAGGAGGAGTCAATGGCAGACAAGCCAAGAGAGGTTTTCATATTCACTGTCTCTGGGTGAGGACAAAGTGAAAAGAAACCACAGACATCCAGAGGTGATGACACCGAGCAGCAGTGGGCCTTCCACCAGCCAGACACCACAGGTTGCTCTCATTGAGCCAGTTCAGGAAGAGGATGCACGTGCTTGAATTGTGCATGAATACAGTACACCCAGCCTGTGGGAAATGTGGGAACAGATGCCAGTGGGAAATCCATCATATTGTACGTCAGCAGAAGGTGCACACACGTAAGCTTGGGAAGATCAATTCCTATAGCTCCCCACATCCTTGTACCTTTGCTCCAGCACATCTCAGGGCTCAACAGAGAAGTAAAGAACTTTTCTGTTATGTTGTGTGTGGATCATAAAGCTTATGTTTTATTGAAAGCTTAGAAATTCCAGATGAAATGTAAGTATGAACATCTGTATCACTTGCTGTCAGATTGTCCCGTTTTGCTTTCTGAGACCCCTGCTACTCATCGATGCAAGGAGGTCCTGGTTTCTGCTCATTCGTGTCTTCACTGGAACTACATTTTTATTTGTACAGATTCAGCAGTGCATTCACAGCTTGTAATTTGCACCCACAGATAAATAATGTTCTCTTGGTAACAGAGGTACCAGCAGTCACAGGTGGATTGATCTGTCACCATCCAAAGCTTTTATCAACCATGTAAAAAATATCCCTAATGTAAATGAGGAAATAGAAGTTGATTTTGAATACTTATTCTTTCCATACACAGGCTCTTTTGTTATACATTCTGTTAATTCTGCTGTGGTATTTTTGCGCTACATCTCTTTTTCTAAATTTTTCTTCTGATTTACTGTCTGGCTTTTTTAATGCTACTAAATGCTTTACTGAAGCTTTACAAGTAGTATTTCATCTACCAGAGAGACTCTGTGAACTGAGTGCTGTCCCCAAATATGATACAATATTGTGTTAGCATTAATACGGGTATTGATGCAAAATCAATGCAAATAGACTCCACGTATAATCCCACACTGCCTCACTCGGGTTCACTGGCAGCAACAGCAGGTTACTTCTTTGATTTCAGAGCTGGGTATGCAGTATTTGTGAAGGGTTGCACTTTACGTCCTTACTTTGGTTATCATTGTGCCAGTGCACATTAAAACTTTTTTTTGGAACTAGATCTGTTTCAATTGTTGCCAAGCCCCACTTAGACAAACCTGAGTTTGGGCTTTGGCTCACTGAGCTTGTGGCTCACCCCAGCAAGGACTGCACCAGCTTCTTGAAGGTGCAGAGTGTAATTAGTACCTGTACAAGCCAACACCAGACACTGCTTATAGGGGTAAGTACCCTTGATGGGCAGGGCAGGATTTGGCCCTTTCACATGTACTCCTCCTCTGGATGGCTGCAGAAAAAGCATCTGGCTCCAACACACTATTAGGCTGTAATTAGTGTAACTAACAACTAATATGAAAGAGCAGGATAAGGGTCACCACAAGACTTCAAAGGTCTTAACAGGTTAAGGTTGGAGGGCAGTCTATCCCCTCGCTTAATCTGTTGCCGTATCTTCTGAGATTTGTTGAAATCTTCAGTGACCTCTAACCTTGACGTGTTGCTTTCCCATAATTTACCGGTCACATGCCATTTTCTTTATTTCTGTCCATTTAGACAGGCACGGGTCTTTGTGATTGGCGTCTCCCTTTTCTATTCAGATATGTGTGCCCAGGTAAACAGCTTTTTGATGTGGAGTAAAGACTGTGGTTTAAACCGCTTTAATGCTCTTGCCCTGCTAGCTTCGGAGTCATCAGAAACGGTTGTTTTGCTGTGCTTCGGCATGTGGTTTGTAGATGACATTTGACACATAGATTAGGCTCAGGTTTAAAATCTAGCTATTAAAATAAATTGGGCATTTTACACATGTTTTCAAAAGGTAGTAAGTATCAGGCTTTAATGAGTTGCTTTCTTAAACCTAACTGTCCAAGGATAGTTTTGTTTATATTTTCAGTAGGTATGAAAGCTCTTACTAGTCAAGGGAACTCAGGGAAAATTTATGTTGTGGGAAGGGTCGGTAAATACTCCTCCATGGTGTTTCGGTATGGGGGACAAATACCGATCAAGAAAACTCTCCTGTTCCTGATGGTTTGGGGTTTTTTTCCCCCTTGGACTCAATGTTGCATCTTTCCCATCAACCCCAACGTACCTGGGTGGGCTTCTATAGTGAAGTGTTGAAATGCATTGCCTTTTTTCTAAGCATCAGGCAGTTGCTTCTTGATGGAGCCCATCCCAAAGCGATGGGCAGAGCAGAGGGGAGGGTTCTTTCTCCTCCCCTCCATGGATGCTTTGCCCCCAGAGAGCTGTGGCTGTTCCCGTGGGGTTTGGTGAGCGGACCCCTCTGGGTATGCCAGCAGGGATGCTCCCTGGCTTCCACCCTCTGCTTTTTGCTGCTCCAGCATCCCACCCTGCAGTCCCTCTCTGTGTCTGAGCACTGCAGATCTGGGGAGGAGAACGCTCAAAAGAATTCAGCAAAGTAACATGCAGCAAGCCACTTGCCCGCACCAAACCAAGCATGGGTTTAATTATCCTTTTAACCGAGCAAAACACTTTAAGAGAGAGTATGAGTGACTGAGAGGGAGTGAGAGCAGCCTCCTATTAGATTTAAAGTTCAGCGGGGAAGGGGGGGAATCGTACAAGGATTTCACAAGCAACGACACTTGGATGGTATTTGGGAAATCTTTTTCTTTCAAGACTATGTTGCGATTAACTATGGGAGTAGCACATCAAAGCTGCACTGACTTCAAAGCTTAGAACCACTTACGGCTTCCAGCTATTACTAAAACCTACCACTTCACCCTGCCAGCAACTCATCTCGGCTGCCTCTTGTAAGTTACACCCATCTACTTCCTGCTGTCTGATTTTGGGGAGGGGGGCGAAACCAAAAAAAAAAAAAAAAAACACCGAAAAACCCTTGTAAATTAAATATAGCTGTTCACACTGAAGCGATGTCAAAGACAGGGGAAAAAAGCAAATGAAGGCATGAAGACATTAAAGATTTAGTACAAACTCAACAGTGATTTACATATGTACAGTTTAATTTGGCTAACTCTAAGCCATCTGATTTGGGGAGGTTTCCTGACTGTAACCCCTGCGTAGAAGCCCCTGAATGAGGTGAGCAAGCTGTTTAAGCCATTATTGAGATGTTACCTATAGCTTGGCATGAGCAGAGGTCCTTTGGGACTCCGGGATATCTTTGTATACACTGCACATACCATGAAATCAGCTCTTGTCCCTGTTCTGCAGTGACGACCCACATCCTCTGATCTGCCAAGGTACCCGTTGGCGTGCCTCGAAACGGTGTGTCAGTACTGGGCAATGATCACCATTTGACACGGCGATATTATTGATTCTTTTGCATTAGCGAGAGAGATGGTGGAAGCAAACCTTGCATATTTGATATTTAGGGAGTCCCTGAAACAACTCATTTGTAGTAGCGTAGGGCTGTGCTACACTCTCTGAACTGATACAAGAAGGCTAAAATGTACCGAAATTGTAATGTATTGCAGTGTTAATAATGTTCAGCACTTAAAATTGTTACATTGTTATTTTCTGATTTGAAGTTTTATGCCTAGGGTTTTTAAAATGGTACATTAATCTCTGAATAAAATTTGTCTTGCAAATGACATATTAATAGAAAGTTAGGAACAAGTGTGGGTCTTCGAGTGTGTTTTATATAACAGTTTATATGTTTGGTACAGATCAATGACATGCTCTCTAGAGCTAAATGCCATTAATCCATTTGCAGCCACTCATTGCAATGAAGAGAAATCACCATTGAAAGAGCCAGTCATACGTTAAAGAGAATTTCTCTGCTTCCCTGCGTAGTCTTGCATTTTAAAAATGCCTTTGCAAGTGTTTAAAGGCAATATCTTTTTTTTCCTTTATTTTTTTCTCTTTACAAGGGAGAATTTTGGCAGCAGTGGGGGTGCTGGTGGCTTCTCCCTGCACAGCCCGCAGCTGGGCCGGGACAGCAGGGGTGGCCCCGCATGGAGCCAGTGTGCTGCCCCATCGCGGTGGGGGTCTCATCCTCACCCCCCTGCACAAATGACATGCTTCTGCTATGGCAGATCTGCAGTACAGAAACGTGAAGGCAGTCAACAGGCTGTTTTGCGTGGACAGTGTAAATACATAAATTATAGTGTACTGCAGTCAGTTTTAAAAAAGAAGTATTGTCTTCTAAAGAGTTGACATATGAAAAAAGCATATGGGAGCTTACTGTTACACCTGAAATATGTATGGCTAGTATATGTTCTGCCTGAAGAGCGTGCCTCTGCTTTAAATACGTAAAGGGAGAGAGGGGAGCTTCCTGACTGGCTGGTGATGCAATCAAAATGTCAGATTATTTGAAATAAATTGTTATTATAGAGTCAGGTATGACTCCACCAATGCACTTATATATTTCCCTGTGTGGTAGTTGTTTTTTCTTCTGAAAGGCTGCATTTCTCTGAAATAAACTGTGCAGACGAGGAACAGCACAGTCATTTGAAGTTCATTGAAAATATAGGAGGACATCGTGTTTCCTGTCCTTATGTTAAACTTGGCATATTGATTTTTTTGCACAGCTTGCAGCATAGAAATGTGATCTACAGCTATGGCAAGGCAGGCTAACCACATGCGAATTTGTTAAGTACTGCTGGATTAGCAGGAATCATTGGACTGTGCAAGTATGGAGACTTGACTTCTGTAACTCTTTTATTTATGACTTAATCAATTAAAATAACCAGTTTTGATTTTATTGGCTGTAAATAAATAAGCACCAATCATCTTCATAAGCTATTGTTTCATATGCTTGCTTGTTTTCATGACACAAAGGCTCTGTAAGTTGGCCGCAGTATGTATGCAGGCAGACCTGGAGTTGGAGTTAAAGATCAAATATGTGAAGATTCAACAAACATAGCTAGCTACTGTATTTTAGATTAGTGCAGAAAATTCAGGAACGCATAGTGCGTTCCTTAACTTGCAGGTTTTTATCTAAATTTGCCATTACTTTTCTTTGTGTATTCTTTGCCTGTTTAATCTTTTGTTCCCTTTATGTTCAAAGATGCCAAGATTGTGGAAGCCACCGGCACTGCAGCCTGCATTTAAATTTAGTTACGGTACAGCCGTGCAGAAAGCATTCTTCTGATGTTGGGCTGGCTTGCTCCTCTCTCTACATTATAAAACCTCCTTAAACACCTCCATATGCTGTTCACCTTGCTTGACTTCAAAGAGTAGCGCGGCTGCGTAGAGAGGATGAGCCGCAGCTCTACTGAGCGGGTTACCCATGGTTTCTTAGAAATGCTAATGAGTTATCTGCCGTGTTTATGAAGTTATCTGTTTGCTGTTGGATTGGAGGGACTGCTCCGCAGATCTAGAATCAAAACAATCAAACGTCTAAGGCAAAGACGGCATCGAAAGATATTTTGGGATTTGAAGTCATTGACATTCACCTTTTGAAACCTTTTACACACACACACACACACACACACACACACACACACACACACACAAAAAAAGAAAAAGTAATTAAATCAAGAGGTTATTTTGGGGGGAAGCAAAGTTGACAGTATTCCTGAAGAAACTCTTGAGTGCAGTCTCACAGAGTCACTCATGAAAATGATATGGACAAATGCCTGGCTTATCACTCAGAGTTTGTTGGGAACTAATCTGTTCAAAATGTTTGGAATAAGCTAAAACCTGGCTTGCTCATCTAATGAAAAAGGTCAAAACAGAGAAGTAAGTGGCACTGGTTTGTGTTAGGTGACACTGTGCCCTGCTTGTCTAATTTGATTACACAGAGCCAGTGAAGCCCCAGGCAAAGCTGATTTTAGCTATAATCAGCTTCTTAACCTTTTGAGAACTAACGTAAACACTACCTACCAGTGGTTAATTGTGTTGCTCTGTTACATACAACAAAGTGCAAAGGTAAAAGTGTAGAACTGCAGTAACACATGTTGTGACAAGATCACTCTAGGGGATTACAGCCCTCTGTGTTTTATCTGCACTCATTGATTTCATTCTTAAAAATTAAAAATGGGCTATGGGCAAGGAGCATCAGTTTATCAGTTTTGGGCAGCATTGCCCTGTCGTGCCACTGCCTCATCTCAAATTCCTCGTATGTACAGAAGGGCAGACCTAGCACAGGTTGGACCACTATGGACACTTATCTGTTACTTTTTAATCATTTTGGTTTAACTTTGTTCTATTTGTTTACTTCTAATAAGGTATGCGTGCTCCCTCCCTCTACGATGAGCATCTTCCAGAAAGTTTTGTAAGCTCTTTTGGCAGATGCACCAAGTGCATATGAGACACCTGTCTCTAGGTGGGGTAGAGGGGATGGATTTTATTTTCAGATTTTGCATGTATATATTAGTCAAGAACCAAAAATCTGAGGCACAAAACCTGGCTCTCTGCAGAACCTGTGTATCCTAGTTTCCCATGTGTTTTGGTTCATACAGTTCCTATAGTTTGCGAGGAAATTTGCATTTCCGAGGACTTCAAAGCTTTTAGGAGATTTTTAAGCCAATGGGCTTTTGGTGTATTTTAAATTTTCCTGACCCATGTTGATCCATGGTGTTTGTGTAAGGAAGCTTTGATCTGTTTATCTTCTATACTTGCTACTCTTACATACTTGCTGCTTGGAGGTAGCATGTTGCCTCTGGATTTTTCCACCCTGTGGAAAGTACATCTGTTTTACTCTTTCTGTGTCAACACTGGTTGTGTTGGCAGTGCCTCTGAGCAGCATCATTATTCCCCGACAGCCTGCTCAGAGAAGCACCCGTAATAAATTGTCATTACGAGCAGCATTAGCACGGGTGTTGCAGGGCATCCTCATGCTGTCCATGGGCTCCACCGCGGCTCCAGGGGCACCGTGGAGCTGGAACCACCAGGTCTCAGTACCTTCAACGTCTTCCTAGCTTCCCACCAAAATCCATAGTGGTGTGCTGTGATAGCTGATAGATTAGCAGGGGTGTAGTTGTGCCAGGGAAATAGATGAGCCCTTGCTTAATTCAGATGCTTATTTTATTAACTAAGATTAATGAAGCCACGATGACTAGAGTTAGTAAAGCAGTAACGCTAGAAAAAGCATTACTTTCACAGGAACAACAATAAATAGTAACACAACACTTGCACACACAAAAATCTGGCTGGCACATGACCCTTTGCAGCTGCGATCGAGGGCAGGGTTGGTTTTCATTTCCTGTGGACAGTAGCTGTAAGGTTCGCTGTACCATACAGGTGTCCGTGGCAAGGCTGTAGTACGCTGGGAGGGAATCAGGCAGACTGCTAGCTTCTAAGCATCAGAGAGGTGGCAGACTCCGTTGACTCTGAGCACAGTAGTGAGCGTACCCTCGAGGTCTGGGCAGGAACAAGAAATAGCTTGTGAGCTTCCGAACACATCAGTGATCTGGTCTTTGTCTCGAGCTCCACAGTTCTCTCCAAGAAAGGGGCATGCTTAAATTAAGGCTGACTATGACCCCTTCGGATTTCTTGCAAACCCTTTGGAGTTTCAGCCTGTAGCCATAGGGGTCATCTCATCTTCTGGTGGCCCTTCACAGCCTGCCAGCTGTCGTGCAGCTGGGTGGCTGCTGGCTGTGGCCCTGCCTTTCCCGCAGGAGATGTGTGAAGGATGTTCTGCAGGTGCAAAGGTGACCTCACCTGTTGGTTGCAAATAAAATTTTCTAAGGTGTAACATAGACTGCATTTTGCCTGTATAGCTGCTATGCAACACTTTTTCTGACCTACTCTAACCATCCCCATCTCCTTGCTTTGATTGACAGAAGGGGAAAAAACTGGTATTTGTTGTGTAGATCACCATGGCATCGGTTGCATTTTCTGAATGGACAAAAACCTTCATCCCTAGCAAAACTAGACATGATTATTCAGAAGCAATGAGCTATTTTTCTACACCTTTTCTGCCACAAAAAAAGGAGTGGGATCAGATTCTCTCTTCTGGTCCAGCTGTCAGAGCTGGGAGGAAAAGACTGCTGAGGCAGGTCTGCAAAACCCATTAGTCTCCACATTTAGGACTAGATGTCCTCATGCCTCCTTATTTCCTTCATGCGTTCCAGTTACAAGGAAGTTTTTGCAAAGTTTCTGCCACGTGAGTATCTGCTTCACTCCAGAATTATTATCTGGGGACTGTTTGGATTCAGCTAATTGCTTAGGGTAGTACAAGGCAATGAATAGCAATAATGCAACAGAATTAAAGTGGTGTCTTTGCCCTCCAGATGGAAACTTTGGGGCCCCTTGCACAGCAGTTAACTGAATTTCTGGAACACATGGCACAAGCACCAGAGTTTGTCTGTGTCTTATTGAATTGGGTAACTCTTTGGTTACACACAAAAGAATTTAAAGATTTTTTTCTGTTTCTGGATATACTCAGAAGCAAGGGAAGGCAGCGCTGAACCAATACTACTCATGCCTTGACACTGGCAGCAGCTGCTCTCCAGTCCCTCTTTGAGGGGCAGCCTTTCTTCCCATCAACTGCCACGAGACATGAAAGCACTGCTACTCCCGACTGCTGAAAGGTACTGCATGCCGCACAGTACTGGGATCACAGCAACGGCAGATTTTGATCCAGACCTAGCAGAAGTGGGACCCTGAAGAAGAGGAGTGCGGCTTGTGCAGGGGTGAATTTATCAGAGGCTGCACAGAGCGGATCACAGGAGCTGGAGTCGAGCGATAGTTGCTTTTCCCCCCTGGAGAATAAATTGCTATGCTTTGCAGCAGCAAGTAGAGGCTAAGTCAACAACGATGCGTTGCTGCAGAAAAGACAAAGCTTTCACTGAAATATCTAAATAAGCCCATAGCTTGCAAAACTCTTGGTGAGGCTTCAGCTGGGAAACTACGTGTGCTGATGGGCAGCACAGGCCATGAAAGAGGAAGAACTGGAGAACCTGCAAAGGAAAGCAACAGAAGTGGTGAGAAGCCTAGAAAATGTGGCCTTTGGAAAAAGGGTGAAGAAACTGAGAAGGCTTAACCTAAAAAAAAGAAAAAGAGGACTGAACATGGTGGAAATCATCGTGTGTGTGAAAGACTGTTGCAAAGAAGAAAGGAACCGTCTGTTCCTCCATGCGCTTCGTAAATAGTACAAAAAAGGATAAATTAAATCACAGGAGGAGAGGTTTGGGTTAGATGCAAAGGGGAACTTTCTAACGGTATGGCTGGAGGAGACTGCCTGCAGGTTCTCCGTCACTGGAGGAGGTGGTTAAGGACAGGTTAGAGAGGTGTTTGCCAGAAATTGCACACAGGTGCAGCAGGTCTTGTTCTGGGCCAGGGCATGGACCTTGAGGCATCTTTGTTCCACCTGCTTGTCCATGGCTGCATGAAAAGGCAGGAATTTGGCAGAGAAAAACTAAAAGCTAAGGGACTGAAAATCCAGGTGGCACCAAGGTTCTCGGGTTCATCGTTCTTAAGCTGTTTTCATAATTTTGAAAACATGCTTCCTGTCTTTTGAAAGATCTGATAAAGGCTGTACAATACAATCAGCAAAGCTGTTGGAGCAATGTAAGGTATAAATATTTTTTTAATATTTGCAAAGATAATCAATGGATGAAAGCTTGAGTTTCGATTTCTGGCGGGTGTGTTGGGTGACATTATCTATTGTTTTTGGCAAGGTACAAAGGACTGACAGTTATTGATAACAGCGTCCTCCCCAGTCTGACGTACAGACAAAAGAAGGTCTGTTAGGAAGTGTTAACCAGGAAGATGCTATCCATGGTCATTGTTTTTGATGTCCACAGTGTCCCCAGCCAGGGAGTAAAACAAATATATCGTATTGCTGAGGTGGTCAATCACACAGAGGGAATAACAAATAAGCCTCAGTAAAGTGTTCATGAACAATCCATTTATGAATTCATTGAATACCTACATACACCAAACAAACTGAAGTCTGGATTGCTTTGTGAATTTGATAACCAGAAAAAGAAAAAAAAAAGAAAAAGATGCATGTGGCTAATGTAATTTATAATAAATAAACAAACCCTTTCTTTGTACAGCGCAGTAGTAAAACACAAAAGAGTAAAAAGTGAATGTTTTTCATCCTTTTAGTCATGTTAATTCCAGAACATCTTCAGGCAAGCAATTTGCAATCAGTGAAATTAGTAAAATAAAATGTGCTGATCAATTTGTTCCTGATCTTACAGCTTGTAAATAATTCTTTGCTGAGAACGCTACTACCTTAAACAGCAATTGTGTGGGCTGTGGCCGGCTTCATTTCCACTGTGTTCCCAGGAAAGAAAGGAGTGAAGTGCTTTTGCATTTGCGACATTTTCCAGGGAGTGGATTGGAATAATGATATGGCTGGAGGAAAAAATGTACAGACTAGATCAAAACAGTACCCTGGGAACCTTTTTTTTTTTTTTTTTTTTTTTCCCCTTCCACGAGGTCAGATCCCCAAACTCCTGGGAGTTTGGGCAGTGGGGATGCTTTAGTAAATGTGCAGTGCGAAAACTGCCAGATTGAAGGTTTCGTAAGTGCTACTGTCCAAAATCACCAGCCATGCTTGAAAATAGTAATTCTTGACAGAACATGCACTCTCAGTATGTGACTTTTAGCTGCAGGGGGCAGAGCATATGCTTCAGTGCCAAAAGGTTGTTTTGGTGGTTTTTTTATTGCGTTTGTGTCATAAACTTTTGTATGTTACATTTTTATGTTTTAAGTTCTTTTCCTATTTCAGTCTTCGAGGCTTGCCGTGAAAGCCCAACATAAATAACTGTAAGAAAAAGTCCTGAAAGCTGCAGATTGTTTAAGAATTTCTGAACCTATAATTGATTCTTTGGCATTATAGACTGATGTGGTACTTAGTACACACAGTGACATTTTAATTCACTTGGGAAGGGAGTCTTCTTTTTTTTTTTTTAAGATTAAATATAAGGAGGCATTTTGGTCCTACAGAGCTTTTTGTGTATCATTGCTTTGCTAATTCAAAATAAGCAAATAAATACTCAACATTCAAAATATTGGTCCAGAAACTTCTGATCACCCAGAGTTCCCATCACTGTTGGTATCACTGGGAAATGACAATCCTGAGCACTTTTTTAGGAGGTGCCCAGCACCTTGCTGGGTTTGACCCCTCTGCTGAAGCTTCATCAAAACCCTGTGGTCACAAGGGTCTCCAGCACAGCTCGCTCTCTGCTTTTTTGGGGTGTCCTGAGTAATTTGCCCTGGTGACAGAATACAAGCTTCACACATGGCGAGTCAAGCAAGGGCAGCGACAGTCTGGATTGCTTTGAGTCTTGTTCTTGCCCAGGGGCAGGTGTCAGTCTCTACATAAAAGTAGACAGTTAAAGACAGTTTAATACGGCTGAAGTAATAAAACAGACCAATTTAAGGGGTTTAGCGCCCTGACTGGAAGGCTGATTGCATGCAGGCTGGCTTGCTGCAGGAGACCTATACACCACCTCTGCTCTGCTGCAGAGCTGCAGAATATTCTAGGGCAAGTCATGGACCTTTAAAGTACTCCTATTTAGATGTTTTTTCACACTGAGTTCAGTGGGGAGACAGTTAAATCCCATTCGGCACAGCCAAATGGAAGAGTTGGCATTATAGGATTGGGTGGGAAGAGGAGTGGGTCCACCAATGATGTCATGAATTTGTTAAAAGTGGCACTTGCCATGGTTTGGTAGAGCCACTGATCAAACCCCTGTGTGCAAACTCCAGATACATCACTTTTTCTTTATGTTGTACCTCATTGTCTCTTCATCTAATTCAGTTTCAAGATCGTGGATGATGATATTAGGTATTGATGGCAGTATCTGTTATTTGCATGTAAAGATGGTAGGGTCATCTCAGGACGTCAGCATGTTGTGACACTGGCAGTGAAGAAGTGCTTTCCACCACATACAATATTGTATATACTGGATGCTGACACCTATTTCCTTCTCATTTATGGTTTTATAGTGAGATGGTGGTTGTCCATATTTTATTTACAGATGCTGCAGTGAAGTGATCAATTGCTGTCTTGCACTTTTTAATATAAATTTCTTGCCCATCTAGCTGTGTGGAAAAACAGCTTGAAATTTTTTCAGCTGACATCAGCAAGACTCAGAAGCAAGAACCCTCAAATTATGTTTTTAATCTCACAATTTTTAACTCATCCTCGTTGTTACTTTCTGAATTTTCAGAAGCCGGTGGGAGCAGGAATGCATTAGCTTAGGCAAAGCTGGAGACAGAGATTGGACCGCTCGGTTGGGGTGCACAGCACAAGCAGGAGTTGGCATGTGGATCCGCTCCTCACCCGGGTCTGCCGTGGGTGTCCTGAACTTGGATGGGTAACAAGGAGAGGGACAGCACTGTGCATGTCCGCGGTATGAAATGAGGGCAGTCTGCTTCACTGGATAATACTGGATAATGGACTGTTTCATGCAAATAGGAACTCGCTAGCAATTACATTATGCAGCTAGACACTGAAGACAAATCTTTCAAAAAACATTCTAAATTTGTCTCTTTGTTGTGATAGACAAGATGAATATGCAAATAAATGAATGGTGTGAATATTTTGTACTCTGTCCCAGGCAATACTTGGAACTGAAAAACAATGTCAGAGGCTTGGAGCGTGGCTCATGAGATGCAGAGCTTTCATCCCTGTCTCCAGCGGTCAGCCCACAGCAGGGCCAAGGCTACTTCTGTCTGGGGCTGGCAAAATTATACGTAAAATGTGAAGTTAATGTGTTTCAATGGGCAAGTGCCTGACTTCACAACTCAGTCTCAGCTGTGAACGGACGTGGAGATAGACTGGTGGCTGCCTCAGCCTCTGCACATCCCTTTGCTCACCACCTCCCTCACCAAAGGCTATGGGGGGGGGGGGGGGGGGGGTGCACACTCCTGCAAGGTAACAACCTTAAACTTAAAAAAAAAAAAAAACGCATTTGTGCTAATGTGCTGAGTATGTTAATTTCTGCCAATTCTACCTCGGGGGCTGTTGTTCCAGCAGAGGGGCAGGACAAGCAGCAGAGAGCAGCAGAGCTTCAAACCCCTGCAGTGAATCTGCGGGAGGCTCGGGCGCTGGAGCCCTGAAATAAGCTCCCCAGCCTGGAGCAGCGTTCAGAACGTGTGTAGACATATTGTCAGGGTACATGAAAAAGTACTAAGACTGCCTGTTCTATGAGTGTTTGGAGAACAGGGTATTTCAGACTCAAGGATTATTAATTTATGTGTAGTTGTTTACAGTGCAGATGTAGAAGAATACCATTTGCAGTGTTACCAATCCCTTTGATATTCACCATTTTAATTTATTTTTGTAGTTAGATTTGTAACTGTCCACTGTTCTTAGTTTATTGGTCTTTGTGGTTTGGTGGGGTTTTTTTAATCTAGAGATAGTTCAGGACTCAAATGTGGACAGTCTCTAGTCATGGTCATGGTTATGGTCATGATCATGGTCAATGCAAAACTTCTCCAGCTTGTTGTTTCTTCCTTTCTTCCTTTCTGAACTTCCTTCTTCAAAGGAGGGACCTTTGCCTGGCTTGTGAAATTGTCTGGCCTTGGTCCAAAGCATTCCTTATTTAGAGGCAGTTCGGTTTCCTGATCAGTCCCAAGATCTCAAGGTGCACCAGCAGACAAAACCACTTTCTGCTATAGGTGTTCAACAGCAAACACAGAGCACTTAATGTCCCACCACAGCAGAAGAGGTTCTTTGGTTAGATCAGGTCATCTAGACACACAGCAGAGCTGAGGTGGTCTCTCCTCTTGCCACGTGCACCTCCCTGATAGAGCTAGTCTGCTTGCTCTGCTTAAACATCTCAAAGTAGGAAATCAGTAATTCAAACGTCAAGGCTTAACTGGACTGCAGAGACCGGCTGGGACAGCAGAACCAGAGACACAGGGTCAGCCTGGACAGGGTGCATCTGGGTGGGAGAGGTAGGAGCAGGGGTCTGGGGTCTGCAGGTCTGGTCCCCAGGGCTTTTCCAGAGGGGTCCGGGATTGTTGGTGGCATGGGTCTTTTGAGCATCACACCTCATTGGAAAGCTTCAGTCTGTGGGGTGCACAGAGGTAGTGTGCATTAACCCAGCTCCGTGTGTGTGGTGACTTTGTAAGAGGATTTAGCCCTGGAGCTGTACCTCAGCGGTGGATGTTGTGTTAAATGCTGCACAGGTACCACATCTCTTGCTTAATTGCATGGTCCAGGCATCTCAGCATGCCTCATCCCTTAGTTATTCCTGCTCCAGGTAATTTTTGCCCCCTGGTCACATGGGTCAGGTTGAGCTGTGGAGCTGGTGAGTTGGATGTCAGCAGGAAGAGGGTTGTGATTTATAAAAAAAAAAAAAAAAAAAAAGCAAGACTATTCACATGTCCATTTGCGTGGACTTTTTTTTCTTTCCCTAAAACTGTCTGCCTGCTGCTGGCATCTCAGGTGAATCCCAGCTGGACTGTAAAAAGTACAAAGAAAACAAACCTTCTTGAATGAGAAAGGTCAGGAGGAAATCCAGTCCAACCAAGGGGATGTATCTTAAGCTGTTATAAAACTGAATGATGGAAATGCAAGCCTGGATGGGGCGTCAGGTGGTGTATCCCTCTGCTAGTTACCAGAACGATATAGCTATAACTTTGCTGTCAGGTGGTTGTTTAGACAGAGGTCTATGTACAGGCTCTGTCTGTTGAGTGTGGTGTGATGGAGATGTCAAGGTGGTACAGTACCGCCTTGTGCCGGTACAGTCTTCTGGGGACAGGCGTTGTGTGGACACATCTCCGGTGTCTCCTCACAGTAGTCCATTGCATTTCTGTTGTCCAAACAGGCATATGTAGTTTCCCCTGCCTTTCTGTGCCCCAAGTCAAAGAGAGGCCTTGCACTAGCCCGATGCTCACAAGAGCCAACAACAACCACGTGTCACCCACAGCAAACAACCGTTTGGGCAGCCTATGCTCAGCCGTCGGGACTGGTGCCTCCTCATGACAAACCATCTCATCCTTTGGAGGTATCCCATCGTAGCCTTCAGGACCAAGGTGGGAGTTAGGTTGTCTGAAGGTACCCCTAATTTCTCTGTGCTTGGCTTCCCCACCCCTAAAGCCACTTCTCTCCTGTGATGGGACATCCAGACTGTATGGCAACTAAGGCATATGCATACCCAAGACAGAAAGACCCAGAGTACAGAAGATCTCTATTTTAGCTGAGATGTTTATTTTGGAAGGAGGAGCCACCTTAGGAAGATGGCTTTAGCAAAATCTTGGCCAGCTGCTGTGAAAACATCAGCTGAAGTTTGTTGGATAATGATAAAAAAAGAGAAGAGTGAGACCGAATTCCAGTTGCTGCTGGTAACAGGAACGCACAAGATGTGAGGATCCAGAAGGGAAAGTGCTGCAAAAATATGTCTGGCCCTGCCCATGCTGGTGTTACACATCTGATGTAGTGGAGCTGAAACATCAAAAGTGATTGAAAGTGTATTTGAAGATGTGTAACTGGTGGCAGACCTTAATACTTACAAATGAGAAACTGAATAAGTATTTACTACTATGATCATTTACAGCAAACAAGTACACCATGTGATACCCTTTGAAACAGTAAAATAGAAAAAAATTTAAAAATCTATAATTTTAATCAAAAGTTTGTTTCAGTCATTGAAATTCTGTTATTGCTGCTTACAAACATTAAAGTCAATCAAAACATCAGTAGCCTGCAAGATCAATATTTTTAATATGTTTGCATTGCAGTGCTGCAGATTTTTGGCTAATGGATCTCACTCATATTGATTTCCATGGGAAATGTTAGTCTGATACTGAAATAATTAAAAAAAAAAAAAAAAAAAAAGCAGGGATTATTGGTTTGGAATTTTGAAGGAGATAGAAGTATAAAAATTGGTTATTGACTGGATTGCTTGGGGTGAATGAACCTTGGCCGCTTGCAATAAACTTGTAGCACAGAGTCATTACCGAGTACTACCTTAGTCCCTTAAACCTAAAATCAGTCAATAACCTATTATAACAATGCAAATTGTGGTGAAATAACATAGCAGGTCGTTTTCAGAGCAGCGGGATATTCATAAGCATCTACATACATACATGGATGGGTGTATTAACCACCTCTGGGATATGCACATCAGCTGATTTTCAAGTTTATTTTAATATATTGTTGATAATAATGCGAAAGGATTTATTTGAGGTAATTGTTTAAAATAAGTTTAATGGCTTTGTGGCTACTAAAATGAGTAAAAATACAGTAAAATATTATATACAAATGCATAAACAAGTATATTCAGTATTGTGACAGTGCTGGACAAATGCAGTGTCATGGATTTTTTTCTATTTATTACATGTTTTGCAGGGGGGATGGGGAGGGGACAGGGGACACTACAAGCAGGGAGTACCCTGAACCTGCACAGGTGTCTTGGACCCAGACCATTCCTCACCAGTGCCCCACCACTGTCCTGCCCAGTTTCTGCACTCCTTATTCATCCCCTTATTCCATATGTACTATGATGTTGCTTGCCTAGCGTAATTCTTCTCTTTTTAAGAAAGGATTCTCCTTGCACATGGGAATTATGCCTCTCTGTGATACTTGGAAATAAATCAGTTCTCTGTTGAAGAATATGCTCTGCATTCCCAGCCAGGGACTGAATGAATTTACCACAGGTAGAGCAAAGCATTACTGGCTAGAATATTAATTTTTATTCACAGTTAAATGAAACACCTAAGCAAAGAGTTGCCTTTTGGTTCCTGCTTTAAAAACCCTCTGAGCCTCTGCTGCGGTCTGCACTGGGGACCAGTAGCTTAAATGTTTCTGCTAAAAGTGGGTACTGCAGTATGCAAGCTATATATTTTCACCTGAGCTGTATAAATATTTAAACAAGTATATACTAACACAGCGATGATAACTCAGTGGTAGTATGGGGAAGAGAGATGGTGTTTATGTTTTACAAAGTCATCTGTGGACATTTTCTGATTACGATTTTTTTTTTCCCCCTAATTTGTTACTTTGCTCACACCTGACAAGGAATGAAGTAGACTAAGGTTCAGTGGTCTGCTTGGGTCGGGTTATGAGAAAACACACTGTGTGCAGAGCTCAGCAGAAACCCAGTAGAGGCAGGATCAGTAATTGGTGCCTCACTTTAACTACAGATGTCTGACAACACGCAGGTTACTATCTCCCGCTGGAGTCTCAATGGAACGGCTCCTTTTGGGAATAACTACTAATGAATTCTAAATTTTCTCAGTAAACTTGTTAATAGGAGTCTCATCGTTGGCAAGGTACCTCTGTAGTTACTCTTCAAGTCACGTAGTTTCTGAATAATTAACATCCTCCCAATTGCTCGAGCCACTTATTTAGGACAGAGGGATGCGTGGGACCCTGTGCTGCGGCACAAGAATGAGCTTGGGCTGATTTTTAACCACCCTCCTTATTTTGCCGTGACTGGAGTGGATTTCACTTCTCAGGTCTTTCTCACAGTTTTCGTTGTTTTTTTAAGTCGATACCAAAGCAGTGTTTCAGAGAAAAGCTTTCCTTATTTTCTAGTTCTGCACCCCAGGTGTGTGCTGATGTGTGCCTTAATTCTGCCACTTTTAAAAGACCCAGTAGAAAGATGAGGAAAGTTTACTAAAAACGAAGAAGTAGGGGAAGATTAAAATCTTCATGTGTGAAAATAACTCTTCCACATAGCTTGAAACTTTTTAAAGAATAATATTCTACCATTCTTCTCCATCAGAAACAGAGGCTAAATATGTGCAGGCAAGGGTAGTGAAAAAGGGACACAAGACCTCCTCTACTCCTGGTATTTTAAATTTCATCTTTTCTTAATGAGGAAAAGAAAAATATTTTAAAAGGAAGTAAAAATAGTAGCATGTTCCCCTCTACTTGTTTTTGCAGATTTTCTAACCCTTTTCAATTCAAAACAGAGAGGAATGTAAAAGTTTGAGCTTTGGGATATATTCTGAAGAAAGCAAACAACCAAGAAATCCAACAACGCTGCATATTTTCTCTAAAACCGGTATAAATAAGGCCAAATTTATAAACTGTAGGAGTTGTATTTAAAAAAAAAAAAAAATTACATGGTACCAAAGGAAAAATTTAAAAAAGCAAAGACAAAGGAGAATAAAATATTCTTGGTAGTTGCAAGACATCTCCATGAATAAAGTAGGAAGGAAAAGAAAGATCAGTAAATACAGGGAGAGTCTCATAGCAGGTTCAGGGATGGGTATGGAAACCAGCGGTGACTTGAGATGATGTGACTTGTAGCAAGACCCTACAAACACAGAGACAGGAGATCTTTTTTCCCATAAACGATGCCAGCATGTTTCTTCCCATGCATGCACTGCTTTACTGTCCACTCCCCCCGGTCCCCTCGGGCTGGTGGCACCAACGGGATGGAGGCAGCCCTGTGAGGTTGTGGAGATGTTTGCCATGCAAAACAGCGTTGTGTGCTGACTCTGGCACTGGATGCAAGTTCGTTGTCCCTATAGTAGTGAAACACTACATTTTTTTCATAATCTCCCTCTGTGAAGTGAAATTAATGTGTTGCTGGGTTTTTTTAATAGTTGTCGTTTTTATTTAATGCTGTGGTTCCAAAGCACAGTAAATATTCTTTAAGATGGTCACGCTGTGTTTCAGAGCAAGCAACCCGAATAGGTATGCTGGGAGGGTTCTCTGTTTTGCTGGGAAATTTTTGTTCATAACAGAGGCAGGGGCTGAGCATCAGAGCCGGGGGTCTGCAAGCTGGCATTTCACACCCCAGCAAAGCTTCCCGGGATCGACTTTTAACTGGGACAGCGCCGGGTGACCAGGTGTACAGCCGTGTCCTGTGGCTGCTCTGAACCCCTGCATTTTACACCCATCGCGCAGCCTCCACACAACATGGTCCAGGAGATGATGTTGCTGTAGTTTCTGTGCCAGGCCATTTTTTCTGTGGCTGAGTCAGAGGCATTGGACACTTGAACATCGCTTTGGCTGCTTCGTACTCGGAGTGAAGAGGCCAGAGTGGGAAACCAGCTCACCCCAGGAAGGCAGTTGTGAACTGGGTTTAAACACAAGTGAGCTGTCGGGGGAAGTGATGAGAATAACATGGTACTGCATCCCAGAGTGGTGAGGTAGCCTGGCCACAGAGCCCTGAGCAGAGGTTCCCACACATGGAGGTGAGGTTATGACCCCTAGATGGAGGAAATTATCAGGGCTTTAGTGCATAACTTGCCTTGACTTTGGTGGGCATTGTGGGGCTAAAACTTTAAGCAGTGCTGTACAGGTGTAGGAGATAGTCTCTTGGAAATGTTAAGCTCATCGTATTTTTTTGCCTTTGTTCTCTGAATTCTGTGAGCATCTGCGGAACTGGTCATAGTAGAGGAGGTTATTTTGGTAACTTCATGATTCAGATACAAAGATAACACAGGCTGCAGTGACTTCAGAAGCACAAAATAAATAAAAATTAAAAAAAAAAAAAACATTTAGAACTCCTAAAACTTTCTTTTCTTTTCCCACAGACGAGCAAAACTTGGTTCTTTTTTTCCCAGAGCAGAAGCATGTTTCAGCATGATTTGAAATAAGTATCTTAATTCTGTAATCTGATTGTATATACTACAGAAAAAAATCCCTCTGCTCAAGTGTACTGCATGTATGTCAATGTGCACCCAAATATACTGAGCAGCATGTCACAGCATCCAGCACTTTCTGCCTTGTATTTGCAATGTCTGTATTGTTCACCATGGGGAAGTTGCATAGGTTATTCTTGGAAGGCAACGTATATACCTCACCTGGTATAGAAAAATGGTATTGGGAAGATTGTGAAAGTGTTGTAAAGCTCTGCAGAGACTTATTTTGTGTCTCTAGTGGCAGAGGTGGTCACCTGTATCTGGGTATGTTTGCAAACACGCTTTCTTGGTGAGAACACCTACTTCAGGAATTTCTGACCATTTTTTGCATGGTTTTGCATTAGGCGGCAGGGCAGCGTTTGCAGCTGTGGCATCAGCCCTGCTGCGGCCCCAGCATGATGAGCAGAGTCTGGGGAAGGCCACTGCCATGTGCCGGTGGCCAAGACAGAGCCTGGCCCAGCCATGGCCTGGCTGAGCAAAGCCTCACTCCGCAGGGTCGCGAGGAGCTCCTAAAAACCGCCACTGGTGATGACCGAAACAGATTTCAACTGGAACTCTTACCAGGATCAGAGGAGCTTGAGGAAGAAGTCCAAATTCCAGCTTTAATGTGGTGACGGCATCTTGACCATCAGTAATACAACTTCAGATAATTACTCTTTTTTTTTTTCTGTGTGTGTCAGTAATATGGTTTTGTTTCTGTCAGGATGCAGGAGGTACTGCTTTCTGGTGACATCACTAGGTATCATCCGAGCATCATTATCACAATGTTGCAGCTTTTGAGTCTTATTTGGTGACTAGGGAAAGTTAGCAAGATGATTCAGCTTTTTATTTATAATAATAGTATTTATCTTATTAACCTGCAATTATTAAAATTATGGTGGAGGTTGGCATGTTCCTAAGTAGTGTGATTTGAAACAGAAAATATTTGCTGTGGCCCCAGTTCAGGACAGCACTTGAAGCATGATGCCACAGGGCACTGGGCACTGTTGCATCGTACTGAATTTAACAGAAATCGGAGACATACAGCATCCTCGGTCACATACACTGAATTCCACATATGCTGAAATCTTGCAGGGAATTTGAGCAAAATTCTCAAATCTGTATACTTCAGTTACGTTATTACATTTATACTTCTGTAGGTGCAAAATAATTCATTCTGAATAGATCTGCTGATTTCCTGCTGTATGATATGCAGCTACATTTGTAATAGAGTCCCCCAGACAGGCCGTGTGTGTGCACCTGAGTTAGTTCTAAAATAGGCAAGCTGTGTCGGTTCAGTGGGTATTAATATTGTTAGCATAGTAAAATAAGGAAAAAGTAGCAGCTCCATGACAGCTAGTCAGCCTTACAATCCACCCAGCAGTGAGTGGCTTTCAGCCAAAAATGTACAGAAAAGTATAGGTACGGTATTTAACCAACAAAGTACAACTTTTTGAACTTTTTAAGTTTTGGGGGAGTTAGCAGCTCCTTTTAAAAAGGAAGTCAGAAGCAGCATGTGGTGCTGGTACGGCAGTGTGGTGTTGCAGAAATGCCTCCAGAGTAACGGCTGCCGGAGCTGCATCACCATCTCATACCTCCTTCCCTCCCCCTAATTCCTTCTTTCTGTCGTAATGGGAAAGAAATTGATTCCAAATGTGTTTTCTTGACCCTCTACTCCATACATGTTAGCACCTAACCTTAAGTGATGTTTCTACAGTCTCGCCTATATTTACAGTAATTATATGCATAATGTAGCATATTATTGTCTGGACTTCCTGTTTAATCAGTACAGAGCTTCTTACAAGTGCAGCTGAAAAGGGCAAACAAAATTAAAGCTTTATATACCAAAACAAGTTTGATTTGCTAAGCTCCCAGCATTCCAAAGTACACAGATTTGTTCCACCAAGTTTTGCGATGGCTTGCAGATGGGCAATGATTAATCAGAGAGCTAACTGTGAAGTAGTTTGCAATTAAACTGGAAAGCTCTGAAGCATGCTAATTGAATCAGAAAATTAGAGACACTGAACAGTAATTGGCTATTTCTCATGCAGCAGGTGCCAGGCCACTCATCTGTGGAACAAGGTATTTAAGGCGCATTAGCACTAGTAAAAATACTTCTTGATATGGAACAGTCAGATTTTCTGCTCATTTTCACCATGGATGTCAAAACACACAGCTGTGATGTCTAGTGCCCACAGCCCATGTTGCAGGAGTTTGAGCAGGGTCGTCATGAACCTACACATGTGCAGTGTCTTTGGTCAGGTTGAAGTTGGGGTATCTGAGTAATTTCCCAGCCCTTGTGGACAAGCAAATCCCTCCTTTTTTTTTTTTTCTTCTTTTTTTTTTTTTTTTTTTTAAAGTAAACATAGCATGATGCTTTTAGCCGTGCCAGTCGGGGTTGCATGGTTAATCATCACATGCTAGTAACTAATTCCAGGCTGCGAGGAGATCAGCTCTGCACCTCGGGGTCCTCCTCCATAAACCGGGGTGATGCTGGCTGGTCTGCTGTCATGCCCATTGAGGTCTGCCTGTGAAAGGTGATGTGTGGACACTAGGTACTACTGGCATGAGTTTTTGCTTCACTGTTCTGCTTCCTGGTCTTCATGGAAAAAAGAGGCATTTTTTTCTGTGTGCTGCTTATGAATGTGGAGATTAGTGGAGTGTGGATTACTGAGGTTCTGCGAATTGCATTAATGAGGCACCATCACTCCCTTTTCGCTCTTCCGCAGATTTAAAAAATTCTGAGTTTCTAGTTGAATATTAGTTGAGGGCATCAACAGTATAAATCTAATACTGCTGTGAGCTTAGTAGATGCATAAAGCCAATTCATATCGTGTCTCAGCATGAGTTTATATCTTCTAATTAGTACCACCATTTTATAGAGAGCACATGCAATGAAAGTTTGTTTGCCGTGCCAACAGGGACCGGAGCACATACAGTAGTTTTGCTGTAGTAGAGTGATGGTGCTGTATGAGCACAAACGACTTGTAGCCTGAGCAGTAGGTAACCAGAAAAGAGTGGGATTTAATAAGTGAAATGGTGGAGAGTTTTTACAGAGATATAACCATTTTCAAATTAGACTGGGTGGGGCATGTGATTTCTTTCTTCGCAACTAATTAGAGCTTGGTATGCTTATTAGTGAATTAAAAAAAAGTATGGAAAAAACAAATGCACTGCATCATATTACTCTGAGTATCGAGATGCAGAATATTACAATATTCAAATGCTAATCATATCACTTAGCAGATGACTGCAGAAAGTAGTGTATTTGAACTGAGACATAAATTATAAATTGTAAACAGTGCATAGGGGATATGTTATAACTGTGTCTCATTTAAATTAAGGCAGGGAGTTTTCTCTGAAGCAGATTATGTGGCTTCATTAAGTTTTAAAGTCCCCTCTATAATGTTTTATTAAGATCACTTGGCACAGTGTTTCCCAAACTGGATGTTAGCAATATGTACTGGTGGAAACGGCCGCAATGGTGGAGGTGGTTCAGGTGCATCGCTGCACTCTGCGGCTTTAAATGCTGTTTGCATACTTTCCAACCAAGTGCTAGTACACATACGCTGGCGACTTTTCCATCTAACACCCCTCCCCAAAAATCCCGATGTCTTTGCTTTCTTTACTTGAAAGCAGCTCCAGAACATTTACATGATCAATGTTTGTTGCTGGAGGGATAAAGTTTGCTCTTCCATGGACAAGTGAGAACATATTGATCATTTTATTCTATTTGCTATTTCTAAATTCAATATACCTCTGGAGTCGATAAGCGAGATCGAGAGCATATTCTTTTTTTGTGTGCCTGCTTGTAGCTTGTTCTCAAGATCCAAGATACATTTTTGATTAATCACGAATGCTCTGGGGTCATGGAGAGCAAATGTGTTTGTGGAGTGTCAGCTGATGCTGTCAGATAAATGTCTTAAGCTTAGCCAGGGTTCATGCCCCAGCTTTAGGCTGTGCCAAATGTCTCCCCTTGTTGAGGCAGATAACAGCTACACTGGAGGCGACTGAGCTGTTTGTTCACTGAAAGGGCTGACCTTGCCATATGGGGCTACAGTCAGGTGAAAAAAACACTGGCGATGTTTTAATTGAAACTTTAAAAATCCTAACTTTGTGCATTTTACCCATCTTCAATGCAAATCATTTTTGCATTTCCCTGCCGGTGCCGGCATTTGTTTGCTTGGCTTCTCCAGTGGCTACCTAGCCACTGTGGTCTCCTTGGTGGGTGCCACCAGCCGCGGCTGCAAGCCTCCTTTGATAACCTCTGTGTCTTCTGAGAAACGTCTGACAAGGTATTTTTACATGGGGCCTGAAAAGGGGAGAAGCCCTGCTGGCAAAAAAAACATTTTTAGGGACAGTTCACTTTTTGGTTCCAGGAGTGTCCCACAGCCTTGAGTCAGTAGCCTGGAGAGCGGGGCACCTGAGAGGGATGCTCAGCAGTGCCTCCCCTCATCTGTGGCAGCCTTTTGGCATCACTTCTAGCTCATCCGTGGCGGCTGGTCCTCTGTAACTAGTCATCAGACACACAGATAAGGAGCAGCAACACGATTGCTGAGCCAACGCCTGGAGAGCATGTCGCACCAAGGCTGGTTTGTAGCGCTGAAGGCAAAAAAGATGGATCATATGGCGGTGCATAAATAAATGAAAACTCCCAGGGCTACTTGTGGGCATTTGTTATGAACCACCTCGAGTCAGTGCTTTCGCTCCCTCCCATCTCCCCAAAAACGTGTTTGTTCTTTGCTCCGAAGATTATGCTCCACTTTTTCTTTCCTCTCAAGAAGTTCATACTGTCATGGGTAAATCATCAGGGCTAATTAGACGCAATAATGCTGCAAAAAAATTTCAAAAAAAAGATATAACACATCTGTCATGAACTCCCACCAGATCTCTTGGAAATGAGACATTTTTAATATTTTATGCTGAACACAAAATATCTTGAGGAAATGGTTTTATATTCTGTGTACCAAAATAAAACCTTCAGTGTCAAACAAGTAATACTGTCTAAGCAGCCCCTTAAATGCTGTTATTTCAAATCTCTCTGCTCCTAAAATATAAATTTCATTTTAATAAAATGTACTCTGTATTAAAAAAGAAAAAAAGTTGCAGGGAATAATGAAGAAAGTGCAATGTACATCTGAAATTGTATTTGAAGCCTGGAGTGCACCCTGATATAGGAACAGACATTACCATTTTTACAGTGAGTCTTACAAACAGAGATTATTTTTTTTTATGAGATGTTTTCAACTAACATCCAAATCAAATTAAATGCAAATATTTTGCACTTTAAACTAATTTCAGCTAAACCTCTAGCTGCTTTTGTCCTAAAAATAACTTTGGCTTCCTTAAAACAATATTTAACATAGAGGTTTGAATCATGTTCTCCTACTGTCTGTTATTAACAGTTAGATGTTGTTTTGCACAGTTTGTCTGCCGTGTGTACAGGGGAGAGAGACGAGGTACGTGAAAGAGACATTTGAACACTTTTAATGGGTAAAAGTTGAGCAAGTCCCTATTTCATGTTTATTCTTGGTGGCAGGTCACAGATTAATAAAATCACCTGAGTGATAGGAAAATGCACTTAATCAAATTCCATGAATCCTGATAAAGTTCCAAATCATTCATTTAAACACCTAGGCTGAGACAGTTCTTTAAATAGTTCAGTAATCCTTATTAAAAAAAGAAACATATCCACGTTGGCACATTGGCAAGTATTTCTACACGATGACCATGTATTCCTG
Source organism: Falco biarmicus (assembly GCF_023638135.1). Lineage (NCBI taxonomy): Eukaryota > Metazoa > Chordata > Aves > Falconiformes > Falconidae > Falco > Falco biarmicus. The sequence goes on along the minus strand of NC_079311.1, from coordinate 6,972,471 downwards.
ACGCGCGAAAATACATCTCTTCTCCAACGCGGTATTTGCAGACACCATTCCAGCAGCTTTTTTTCCCGGGACAGCCACCAATTGCAGTTGCTCCCCTCGTATGTTTTCAGCTCCACTACGTCTTACAAATGGCAGTGGCGTTGCCATGCGGGAGCCCCATGTGAGGAAGAAGCTCAGCACCTTGGCTCAGCAGAGGGAGGGAGGGTCAGTGCATGCTGCAAAAGTGACCCTGAGCAGGTCCTGATATCTGTATGGGGTATGGGGGCACCTTACACCATCCAAATTATGGTGGTCCTTCATGTCAGCTGTGGGAGGGGAAATTATATATATATATTATTATTATTATTATTTATTTCAAATTTTTATATATAGCATTTTTATTTCATTTATGTATTTATATTTTTAAATATATATGTATATATGCATATATACAACTGCCCTCAGGCTCAGCTCAGCAGGAAAGGCAGGGTAGAAAAGGTGAATGAAGAAATAAAATTATCGACAGAATTAAATCAAAGAACCAACAGAAGTCTTTATCAGCGAATTTATCAGTACAGTTGTGCTAAAGGTCTCATGCAAACTGTTTATTGACCTGGGTCCCACCTCAAGTTATTCCTTACAGGGGACGCAGTGTTACTTGGGACATTAAATGTCCAGATCAGCCCACCCAAACCATGAATTATGTTCTCCTTTGTTGTTTCTTCCTTGTCCTGTCCTTTTCCCTTCTGGTTTGCAAATTGTCTGACTGAGCATGAACTCCTTCAGCAGGTGCTGAATCAGACCCACAGCTGGCTGGGAGTCAAGAGACAACTTTAAAATTTAAATGGTTTAGGTAGTCTTCTACCACAAGTGACTTTCTCACTGGTAGGAACAGATTTATTCGGCCTCAGAAAGGCAGCTCGGGGTGGCTTTTGTCCGTTTGTCTGGGTTTATCCATCATCCAACGAGCAGTTGCGTTAATGGGGTTGATCCATGAGTTGAGCTCTGCCTGCGGGGTGTGCTGCACATCCCTGGCTTGGGAGCTTTGGGCAGGGTGGGGATGAGGTCCTCCGGCTTTTCCCAGGCCTGTTCAAGAGGCAGATGTACATATGTTCTTACCTCTACATCTAAATGTATTTTTATTTGGGGACTCTCTAATGAGAGAAGTTGCTGAGTTTCACAGGCAGCGTTCACCTGCTTTGTTTTTTAACAACGTTAATTCAAGTGCCATCTCATTGACCTCGCATTCCTGAAGTTCATGTTCTGTTCCCCTGCAAACAGAGTTAATTCAGTTCACTGCTGGCTTTTAATTAGACAAAGAGGAGATAAGACTACATTGCTTGTAGTCAGAGTATGACTTCAGTGTGTCCTACATGGGAGTGAATATTTGAGTTTAGCACCTTAGAAGGCGCAAGAGATATTTGCTTTGCTACAGCTGGACTCGGTGAGAAAGATTGGCCATATTCTAGCTACAGAAGGAGCTTAATAAAGCTAATGAGGGAACCTCAAAAACAAGCTAAGGCACTGCTGTGCTCAAAAATCCCAGATAAGCATCAGTCAAATCAGGTTTCCAGAGGAGGTGGCTGATGTGTTCAGAAATGTGACGGACCTCTCTCTTCCCACTAGACACCAGGGCTCTCTGAGGCAGGCTCTGCTTTTCTGTAGAAAGAAAAAAGGCAAAGTACAAGCTTCCCTTCGACTAGTCAAGACAAATGAAGGCAAAGCAAAAACATACATTCAAAAGATGGAAGGATAAATCCATGTGGATGTGTGCTGGGAGAGGTGCAACCAAGACTTTGTACTGGCAGACCTCTGCAGACCTGCATGCCAGGAGGGGCAGTCAGTATCTAATCTTCCCTGCTTGTGAGCACGAAATGTCGACCTCCTTTCCGTTGTCCATCTTTGCTGGGGATGAGTTCAGAGCTTCTGCAGGTGCCTGCCAGAGGGATTTCTTGACAGAACTGTGGAAAGGTGCGAGTCACAAGAACAGGTTTCCACCATCAACACATCACTGGCAACCATGGTTTTCCAGCAGTTTTTCAGCTGGCCCTGTTAAGGGACACCACTGGGTGTTAGACAGAGCTTCATGATGCCTGGTCCACCTTGGCAGCGGTACATGCACTGCACCTGCCCTACCCTTGGCGTGGTCCTCTTAACCCATCTGCTGGTAGAAGTACTCCCATGAAAACTTCTTTCAGTGTGTGCCCTGCAAGAATGGTTTTCCCAGCTTGAGGCAGACTGGTGTGCTTAGGACATTCATCAGCTCCTTCCCAGGCTAGTTCTGCATGACATGACAGCCAGCCCTGCTCTGTCAGCCTAGCATTGGTTTCTCCTGGACGTGATAAAGCCACACAGGTGACTCACCTGAACTATAGTGAGAGCAAAGCCACCTGGATGCAAGATCTCCTTCAAGAAAGAGAGCTTGGCAGACAGAGTTACGGGCAGGTAACTATAGGCACGGGATGATAGGCATTGTATAAAGTCGTCGTCCCCCCTCAGTTTTGTAATGTGAAAATAACAAGTCATCACAGGCACAAAACCCTGTTTTAAGGTATGACAGTGGTTGTCAGAAGGACTGGCAGCCTAACTGCTCTGATTCTTTGCAGGCATTTCAGCAAAGAACTTTACTGAAGAACTTGAAGGAAGTTAATCCAGTAGGTCTGCAGAAGTGTATGAAAAAGGTCACACAAGTTCAACACTTGGAGGGCTGTTGAATGAACTGGCTGGAGGCAGGAGCGAGTTCGAAGTGAGATGGGTCAGGCAGCAGGCAGGGTGCTCACGTATGTCTGTGTTAGTAAATTAAAGTGCCTGAGAATGGTCCTGAGCGTTGGGATGCAGGTGTCTGTGCTTTCATGCTCCTCATGCAGTTGCTTGTGCCCCTTGGTCCATGCCAAGGGATGCTCTCTAGTCACCATTCTGGAACCAGGATTGCCCTGGGGCTGTTCCCCAGAGGCAACTGGATGCCATCAGCCTGATTTGGGGTTGGGGAGGGTTTAGGGAGGACAGGCACAGGCCATTCAGTGCCAGCTGGATGCAGTGCCCAGCAACGTTCTTGCTTATGTTTTATTTATCAGCATAGTTGAAGCCTGTGGGCTCTGAAAGTGAGCATTACACGTGACCAAGAAACAGAGCTGGTGAAGGATGCAAGGAGAAGAGTGCATGGTGAAAGCTGTAAAATATGGGAAAAGGTCTTTACGGCCCTGAACGTTAGTTCAGAAGGAGTATCTGCAGGGCAGGGGTTCTTTGGCAGGAACAGAGCAAAAGGCAGTGTAGTGACCATGGTCAAGTCAGTGAGCCTGGGCAGCAGCACTGACTTTAACGAACAGGGTGAGAACGGCTTGAAGAATGTTGCACAGGATTTCAACAGCAGCAGCCAACGTGAGCCAAGTGTCAGTCCCAGAAAATACAGAGAGAGCATGAGAGTTGGCGTCAGTGAAAAAAACCCTGTGTTTTATATTGGATTTTTACCTTTGTTTTCAATGTCCGTTAAAGACATACATTTAGCAACATAGATGCAACTCTTTCAAAGCTGAATTTCTTATTATGATTATGTAAATGCTGCAAGTTGATTAAGTCTTTGTAGTTATGTTTTGGCTCATAGCAACATCTTTATCAGCAGCATAATTCATACTGTAGCATTTAGTATGACACTAGAGAGAAGTATCCGTTTATTTCTTAGAGCTAATTGGCTTCACTACACAGTTCAAAAATCATTGGCATCTAGTCAAACCCTACTCACAGAAAATGCACCGCACTAATAAACTCAGATCTGATGTTATCTGTATTGCTATTAAATTTAACTGAATGCATATCCAACCTATATCATTAGTTTGAAGCTGTGTGTCACAACGTAGGTGCTAGAACAGTCACATTCAGTAGGTCAGTTTTGTCCGCCAGGTACCTGGCTGTTGCTTTCATAGAATTACTTTGGAAACACAGAACCAATTCCCTTGAGGATATCTTTATTCTTGGGTATTTTAGGAAGCAAAGTTGTGTGGTGTAAGCATTCTCACTAATTAATATGTTTTTGGGGAGGTTAAAGGAAAGATAGGCTGGTTATAGCCCCAATAAAAAGGTATAATGGTAAAAAGCAGGAAATTTACCTGAAGTATAAAGAAGGAAAACATCAGGATTTATTTTACATTTCAGTTTCAAGTTTAGAGAAGGCAAAGACATGGCATCAGTCACAGTTGTCTTTCTATTTTCTTCTTTTCCTTTAGTTTTAAATAGTTGTGCTTTGTTATGTCTTTGTGTAGTGCCTACAGTTATTAAGAGCTGCCTGGAGGATGGACAGTGATAGCAGTTTCGCCCCCACCTTTCCAATCTGTCCTGGCCTTTCTGAGCAAGTGTTAGCACAAGTGGCAGAAGTGGGGACAAGAGAGTGATGGATGGGGCTTAGGGAAGCAGCATCAGTGATGGGGTGGAAGAAGACACTGGAAAGGAAAACAGCTCTTTCTGAAATATTTCATCAGCTGTAAGCAAGAGCCACTGCCTCCAAAAAGCCTTGGTCAGGTTTCCTCAAGGAGGGTACTAGTGGAGGGGCCTTATCTGCTGATGCTGAAAAAGAAACATACACAGTGCTGGGTGACCCAGCTTCTGACATTTAATTCAGGTTTTCCACTGGTGCCAGTCTGATTCATCCTTCCCATTTTAAGACTGCAGAAAAAAGCTCTCGGCAGCAGCAGAGTGGATATTGCAATGCGTGAAAACTTGGTTTTCAGAAATAGACATTTTTAAAATGCTAAATCTAGCAATATAGCATCTGCCTTTGTTTTATAGCAGTATAATGCTTGCAGTGGCTTAAACTGCAGAAATTGCCTCTGACATCTTGGCTGTTCAACAGAGTGGTGCGGTACCCTACATCACCTCTCTTAGCCATGGGGAAGAGGGTATGAATAGTGCCTATGGACCGACAAAAGTTTCTCTTCATAATGAGATAATGGGCTGAAAGGGAGCACTGCATTATCTGTACACCTGTCTTTCACGTCATAACATTTTAGGCTAATTTTCATCACAAATAAAGTTCATGGATGATTTTGCTGGTGCTGGCTAACATGTGCCCGTGCCCAGCCTCTCATAAGCCCGAGACGATCTGCATACCTTTTCAAAAGGCAGCTGCAGGCAAGTGGAAATGAGACCTGAGGCACTGTGAGATTCGCACCTTATTAAAATGTAGGCTGAATTCCTTACAGATACCCACTCAGGTATCTTGTATAATCTTCTATCGGGATTGTATCTCCACTTCAGTTTGTATGACATTACCTGTTTTGAATAGGACAAAGGCTTACTGCCACTGTCAGTCCTGTTTCGAGCTCAATATTCATCTGCTCCTTTGTGGATGCCATTTTTTATCGGGTGTCCAGAAGAGCATCCCTCTGCCGACCTGCCACTTCCCAACACATTGCTCTTTGGCTCACGCGATTTCTGGGGAGACAAGCTCAGACCTGGATGCTTTTCCTCCCCGCAGCAGAGAAGAAGGGATGTCTCTGGTGCCCGCTCTGCTGAGAAAGTTGATTCATGTGTAAATTACCGGTTGCCCTTTATTTGCTCAGTCCGTGGAGAGTACACATGCAGATAAAAGGCTCGGTGGGTCAGGGCTGAGTACGTGCCGGTTTCTCCCATGGCCACGATGACAGGGTTGGGGTTGTTGTCAAAGATTATCAGACAGGCTCTGATGTCTTATCCTTATTTACTCGCTGTGTAGCACATAAAAATAAAATTCAGCACACGGGAGGCTTTTGCAGGGCTTCAGCCGAGCATGCGTCGCAGCTGCATGGTGTTGTCACCATCAGCCTTTGGTATCGGGAGTTTTGCACATCTGTCTTTATACTGAAATGCTTTGCTTTAAATACCTGTTATACCTAGAGTGAGAGCATGCTCCTGGGCTTCTTCAGCCCTCTGCAGAAAAGAAAATTAAAAAAAAGAAAAGAAAAAAAAAAAACACCAAAACAGCAGGTATTATCTGAGCAAAATCACTTCTAAGATCTTATATAAAACAGTGGCAGAGGGAGGGTTGCACTAGTTTTGCACTGAAACCCCTTTAGAGCCCGGTTTCGTGTGCTTGTAATTCCCAGTCACAGCACTGAACAGTTCTCAAATCCTTCCAACACCCTGTGTTGTGTCTCATTTAATAACATAGTTATAATATATTTGTCTACTTTACAACTGTATTTGTATTGGCATGTAAAGTGTGCAGCAGCTGGGAGCTGTGTGGGGGTGGCAGAAAGTTATTTGATCTACAAAATCAGTTACCTGTCACTCAGTTGCCTTTCACTGAAACATAATAAAGAATCATTATGGGCCTATTAGCAGTGCTGATGTAAATGCATTTTATGTGCCATTTTCAGATCAACAGTTACCCACACAAAAGTAAAGTTGTTAAGTACAACCTCCTTTGTTTAAGAAGGCAAATCATAAATCAGGCAGGATATTAAGCTTATGAAATGTAAATTCAAGACCCCGAGGGTTTGATCTATTGGGTCAGCTTCAGCTTAGGCATTGGGGGCTATCCTTCCCTTCAATAACCAGTAGACAAAGTCATCTGTGCTAACGTACTGCTTTCTACTTTTGTAACAGTGTTACGAATGCCTCTTAAAAGGCTTTTGTGGGAGGGGAAAAAAAAAAAAAAGCAGGCCTTTTAATATACTTAAAGAACATGAAATTAAATGGCTCAGACTGGATTAGGAGAGTAAGGGTATAACTTGTTGCATACAGGATTTATATGTCCCATGAGAATTCTTTTCCTTTTCATTGTTATTAATGATATCTCATTTTTGTGTATAATATTGATGCTATTGAAATCACTTAACGGCTTTATTTGCCAGCGAGAACCTGTCTGAAAAAAAGAAAGTTGTTAACACTAATATTTTGAAATTCACCTCACATCCCTTGTTACTCTTTTAGTTATTTAAATTGCGTTTTGAAAATTCCCAGTTTCAGAATCTAAGTTTCCTCTTGATCTTATCAATGCAGTTTGAAGCAGGTGTCTTCAAAGCCACCTGTAAGTGCTCTTTTTGTCTCTTTTTATGGATTAGCAAGGCCCGCACTGGGGATACGAGGAAAATTTGAAATATGTTAAAAACCCAGTTCTTCCCAGTTTTGTTTTACCTCCTCCTGAACACTTTTGCCATCCATTTTACCAGTGCATCCCAGCGGCTCTGTGCATCCTAGCTTGCTTTCAGCACCTGGGAAAGGAGCAGTTTGGTAACATGGTCCAGAAATTTCGTTGGTAATACCCAAAATGAGCCACCATGGGGAAGTGGCAGGTTACATCCAGGCAGGAATTGAGGAGGAGCATTTGGCACTGTGAGATAGCAGCTAATGAGAGCAGTGAAAACCACAGCTTGAATAAGTCTTGATTTAATTGGATTGATAAAAGCCTTGTCCTTAGTAGCAAGCCTACCTAGCTGTATAGTATCCTTAATTCTAGTGTGATGTAGCCTTATCAGTCTAAAAACACATTTTCTGAAAGGTATGTTGGTAACCTGGTCTCAAAAACACATTGGAGAGTTAGTAGAGGGATGTGGTTTTTTCGGTAATATCAACCTGTTTGTATAGTAACAGAAGTGAAATATTTGGCAGTTCTATGTGTATACAAATATGGTTCGTGCATGTAAGTATGGAGCACAGTACACAAATATACCATTTACTTAATATAAGCAACAACATTCTGTGGCAATTTTCCGAAGAATATATTTTATACATCTGTGAGGGTATATATATGATATAATTATATACAAATAAAAATATTTGAAGGTAGTGAACAGATTTGTTTATACGCATAGTCATTTACTTACCGAGATAGCTGATCTCAAATGCAGGATTCTTATTTACGTTGAGCCATAAACATGCATTCATAACGTACAGAACTGTATATAACAAGAAGCAAATATCAGTGCTAAAAGCAGCTATTTGCTTAAGAGAATGTTGTCTGTGGCACGTGTGAGTGCTGTGTGTTGAATTATGTTACAGACTGGGTGAATATAGTAGCACAATCAACTAGATGTGTGACTATTTCGAGCGGGATCCTATGTTGCCTTTATCTTTAAAGACAAAGCCACGTCACATGCCTGACGTACAGTTAAAAGTGGGCAGATTTTTGGGTGGGCTCAGCGTACATTTGTGCGTGAGAGATGCATAGACAGTTGCACGCCTGGTTTGTGTTCACAGGCATCATGATTTATGAGCACAAATACATAAAGATGCTGCAAATTATGTATGCACTTAAACGGCATGACATTTAAAAATTTGCATGCTATTTGCATGACATTTAAAATCTGATCCCGCCGGCGCAGGCCCTGCTACCCGGTGGGGAGAAACAAGAGAGGGAGGTCATAGAGCTAAAATGACTTTTGGCAGCTTCCCCCATTAAGTACAGGACCATTGCAAAGAGAAAAAATGGGTGCATGCAGGTTTGTGCTTTCCAGTTTCATGTCATAATTAACAGCAAACGACTCTTGTGCAGTTTTGGATCTGAGCTGAGTTATTGCTTCTAAGCAGCCGCATCTCACACCCATGCAACTTAATGGCACAGAGAAAGTTTTGTTGCTTTTTATTATTTAGTGAAGGCACAAAAGCAACAACAAAAATAATGTCACCAAGTCAGTGTAACAGTAATTCTTTGAGCTGTGCATCTCACTGTTTTCTGGAGTACTTTGCAAATAATAAATCAAATTTCTCCTCAAGGTGACATGTCAGTAATTTCAAATTTGATTAGCTTTATATGAAGGATGTTGATACATTTCTACATGAATCTTTGATAGCTCAGCAGACTGACAACCTTAGCACTTATAATGCCCCTTTGTGACAGTGTGGCACAGCGAAATAATGTTAAGCTACTTAAATCTATAAAACCATGGGGATTCTGTTTGGGGTATGGCTCAGCAAGCTTGACTTTGGCCTGTTCCTCCTAAGAGGATCTGGGACATGGAATAACTGTTCAAGAATTTTGCTGGTTTTATTTTTAATGTCATAAATGAAAACAGATGGGACTGAAGGGGAATATCTACATCATCCAGTACCGTGCCCCATAATTTCAAGCCTCCAGGTGAAGGAGATGAATCCCAAGGGATCCATAGGACATTTGATCCCCGTGACTGTAGAGTCATGAACCATGCCACATGTTCATTTTTGTACATGAAGGCAAAAAGCAGTGGTTTTAAGCTCCACTACCTGACGTGGAGTATTTTCTTTTGCTGGAGCTTTGTGAAAGTGCCAGCTTTTCGTCATTTCATAGCTAAAACTTGTTACAAATTCACGGCTCAGACATTCCTCTTAGCAAAAGTGCCAGAGAAGAACAGATTTATGTTGCCACTTGTGTAATGATTTATCTTTATTTTCTTTGAAGAGGCCACAGGGTAGGGGTAGGGGGTGCTATGTGAATTGCAAAGTTGACAATTTTATTAAATGAAACAATAGTATTTATTTTAAGAGTGAAAAGCCAAATTCTTTTAGTCCTGTTTTTATTCTGGCTTCAGATTTTTCACATGCTTATTCACACACTTTATCCACATTAAGTAAAAATCAGTCTTGTATCAGCATACATATCATGAGCCCTTTAAAGAAAACTCACTGTTACCTGCCTCTTACCTGAGAAGCTTGCCGAGTAGTCTGCCATGCTAAATGACATCGCTTCACAGTTGGGGGAAGATATTTTGAAGCAGGAAAACATGCAAAACCAAAAAATATCAGTAAAGCCTAGTGTCTGTTGCTCAACAAATTGTTTTCTTTGTGCACATTTGCCTTTCTGTAATGAGTTAGCTGCTCAGTTCCTACTTTAGAGAGTTAAATATATGGGATACAGCTATTTAAGAGGGAAACGTCTGTGCTAGTGCCCAGTTTGCATTCAAGACCAAGGGAGTAGAAGAGTTCTTGTCCTGAAAATCTGGTCAGTAATTGGAGAGTTTTTACCAGACACTTGTGAGGCTCTGCATACTGGGGCACTGTCTGTTTGGTCACATGTATATATGCCCATGGTAGGAGAGACAGCATTTTCTTCCCCTGCTGTCTCATGAAATTAAAAGGGCACAGATAGATGCATGGGTTAAGAGCTGGAATAAATCAAAGTGCTATAACATTATGCCTGTTCAGGGTCACTAAGAATTGTGATTTTGGCATTAGCGGGTGTCGTACTGCACAGAGCAAAGCTATGGCATCCTGTGGTGGTGAGCAAAAAATACTCCTATGAATACGTGCAGCAACATCCATCATTGCCAAGTCCAGGGTATGGCAGCAGTAAACAGAGCAACGAATAGTAGTTGGTAATATTTAAAAGATACTGGCCATAAAACATGGATAAGAGTGTGCAACGTGTGTTGTGTTATCTGAATGGTAACATGATGCATGAGCAGTGTAATTGTCGTAAATATGCTACCAAACATGAATGTTTGTACAGGTGATTACCTCTTTGAGCAGATTAATGCTTTTGTAATTTGCCTGGCTTGTTAGATATTTTGTGTGAGTATTAGGTATCCATCTTTGAAACTGAGCCTTTTATGACTTGGCTGGACTCAGCAGATTTTCTGTATTTGAAATTGATCAATTAAATTGTTGTTTGGGGGTAATTGATTCTGTTTGCTGCGGAGTGGCCTGTGGCTATGTCGCCCTTCCTTTTTATCTCATTCAAAAAGTACTATCACATTAGCACAGACATGTACGTGCTAACAGCTGAAGCAAGGAGAAGAAACAGTGCGTGGTTGTCATTCTGAAATAAGTAACTCATTATACGTCATGGCATCATGCATTGCACAAAGCAAAAATGTAGATGCAGTGTTCTTTTCTATGGAATTATCATTAAAACTGCCATTGCTACGTTTATGGTGTCTTGTATGTTTCTTCACACTGTTTTTTTCATTTGCTCGTTTTCTTTTTTTGCTATTCTGTTAATCAGACCTTGAAAAATAAGTAACTGTTAACTAAAGCCATAGTGGCAGACTTCAGGGATGAATCTACAGATGCATGTGATGTGATTACTGAATAATATTGATTCTAGTGACCAACCATTCTTAGCTCCAGCTGTGTATGAACTATTCAAAGTTTTAATCAGTTAACGTAACCCGCTACTCTGCACGGGGACAGACTAGTTGAAGCTCATGCTAGAGCGAAAAATGACAGAGTACAAACTTTTGTGCTTCTAGCTGTGTTGTGTCCTTCAAGGGCAGTTTGTCCCCTACAGGCAGCGCAGCTCTGCAACCCCTTTCTTGCTCCACTGGATTTGCAGAACCGTGGCTTCGCATCCCTGGACAGAGCTGACCGTCGGGATTGCCATGTTCGTCACAGGTTTTACTCAGCTCCTCTGCTGGTTTATATGCTGATGCTTCAGGAAATATTGGTGGACCACCTTAGGAAAAAGTTGTAGGACATCAGATATTTTGGCTTAGCATGAGGTTTATTTTGACGAGGTTAGACAGACTGCCTGTTAAACAGACTACTATGAAACAAAGGTTGTCTCACTTGAATGTCTACAGGGGTGCACACAATATAAATAAGGGATTCTTGATCTTTTTAAATTACTGCCGGTCATCATCTCATGAAAGCAATGAAATAATAGACTTCAGTTGCCTTGTATACCTCATTCATCTGTTTTTCCATAACAAGTTATTATTTCGTATTATCTCTCATTTTTCATCACAACAGCATAATGCAACTACACTCGGGCTGGAATAACAGTTGCCATCAGATAGATTAAAATAAAAATATGACTCCTAGGTTAGTAAAGATGACTGGCCATTAGAGGTAACTTTACTCTTCTTTGGCTACTCGGAAGTTAGGTGACCTGGAAACTTCGGGTGTAAGAAAGCACATGAGCAGTGCCTTTCCACTCACAAAGACCAGAAAGCCAACCAGGCCAGCTGCAAGTCATCCAGTGGTAAAAGGTCATTGCTTGCAGTGAAGCTCCTGTCTGCAGATGCTCCAGAAGACCCTCCTTGGAGCTTGGGAACGCTATAAAGTTATCTTTTCCTATAATGAGATTAATTCCCTATTGATGTTCTTTAAAATAGCCATTAGTTATCGCTTTAAATAACTGGGTGTTTTTTTATCACAACACTTAATTTCATTCACAACCCATGTCGTGGCCACTATGCATTTCACAGCATTGTGCTACATGAGTTTCCCATATCCAAGCTGCGTTACATTCTCCTTCATTTTTTCATTCTACTGCATTATAAATGAAATTACTTCGCGTTCTGCTGCAAAAGCCCAGCCTCTTTGGACCAGCTCTCTCTACTCCCAGCTAATATCTGCAGGTCAGCGGAGGAGCCTGGTGGAAAAACACACAAGTGGTCCCCAAGGGCAGCACAAAACTCTGTGCAATAGTGGCAAAAGTTGTAACAGGGCAGCACCAGTAAGCACATCCTCCCCCAAGTTTAGCCCCTGAGCCACTCTGGCAGTGACCAGACCGAGTATCCTCAACTTGTCCCTTCAGCATGTGGGCTTCAGATATTCTCTTAATGCAGTTTTATGTGTATAATTTGTTTTCTTTAAGCACAGTAAGAAGAAGAAGGGAAATGTTACTGTGTGCAGCTCTGTTGCTGCAGGTCAGTGGCAGAGGTGGAAATTTCAGATCCAGAATTTGGGCTTAGACACGGGTGAACTGGTGAAGTGAGGTAAAGGAGCCAGGAGCATCAGAGTGGTTGATTGTCACCTTCTCAGTGAACCACAGCTGAGGGAGAATGAAGCACTGACCCAGTCAGTCGATTTTGTCCTTGCTTGGCGAGGATGAGTCTTCCAGAAGGCTGCTCTTGGACAGTTGAGAAGGTCGCAACTCCTTGTGCTCCCTGAGCTTTCTGCCTCTCCTCCCCTCCATGTCTGCCCTCCTGTCCCTGCTGCGGCCAGACTGTCTGCCGTCCCTCATCTCTGCATCATGACCTCTCCTTGCAGCCAGTTTCCTTCACCTACAGACCCACCTCCGTGGTGTTCCCGTGCCTCTTCTCTGTGATCTTTTTGCACAGTCAGTCTCCTGTTCTGGTCCACTCTTCCCTCCACCCCCCAGGACTAGTTCTCTCTTGTTTCCATTAGGCTGCTTTTTTTCCCCTTCTCCCCTGGTTTTGCCCACATTTGGAGCCCAGGAAAGAACGCCACCTGTGCTTAGTTCCTGTGCCTGATGCCACAATCGCCTGCATCATCTGGGAGCAGCAGCTGCAAAAAAAAGTCTGGCTCAGCCCCATCAGCCCTGGGCTGGAGCTTACCCATTGCAAATAGCATCTTCAGAGGAGTCTTTGGCCAGTTCGGCTGCCAAATTCCGGGGACTCAGTGCTGAGCATATGCAAATGAGACTTTTCAAAGGCTTGTGACTAGGCAAAAAGCTGGGTGGTTTTTCATGGGAACTGAAAAAGGACAACAGGGACCCTACCTTCCAAATTTCAGACTATTGCTGTGAAGAATAGAGATGCAGGAGCTGCTCAGCAAAATCCTTGTAAGGCTTTCTTTTCTTTTCTTGCCTTTCCTTTTCTTTCCTTTCCTTTCCTTTTCTTTTCTTTCCTTTTCTTTTCTTTTCTTTTCTTTTATTTTATTTTATTATCTTTTCTTTTTTTTCTTTTCTTGTCTTTTCTTTTTTCTTTCCTTTTCCTTTCTTTTCTTTTATTTTCTTTTTTCTTTTCTTCTCTTTTCTTTTCTTTTCTTTTCTTTTTTCTTTTTTTTTCCCTAACAAGGGCAAAACATGGTTTTCCTCAATCTTATTTCCTGAAGTAACTAAATACTTTTAGTTGAAACGTAAAAAAATAATAATAATCAGCCTGAGGCAGAGACAGAGCATGGGAATTTTCATCCCAAATACTTAGCTTGGCAAAATTTATCAGCAATGAAAACAAGCCCTTATAAAGGGAACGATTGAGATCCCCAACTACAGAGGACCTACTTGTGTTATACATAGAAGTCAGATATTAATATCTCCATGACCCCTTTGGGATACTAAACCCAGTTTAAAACTGCTTTTCATATTTCAGAAATCCACATTAAGTAATGGGTGTCCTAAAGAAGCAATTGGTTTTAGCACTTCTCAGACTGTACCAAAGCTGTTGCATCTAGTTGATTCACTAAGCATGCCTGCCACAGATTTATTTTGTTAGTTTTGTTGGGTTTGTTGTTTTGGGGTTTTTTTTTTGCTGAACCTCTTTTGTTGTGAAACTTAATTTAAATACTCGCATGCACGTTGGAAGTCCAGCCCAGTCAGCACTGTGCAAGTTCAGTGGCACGATGCCTTTGAGGTGCATCCTTAGTATCTCCTGGGCAGAAAATAGGACAATAATCACAAACGAGGTGGTTCTTCACTCAGACCAGTGGCAAAACCATTTCCCACCAGCACCTCTGCACTTAGGTTTACAAGGCAAATCCTGATGCTTCCACTTACTGCCTAATCATGGCAGTGGGCATGTTGTACTGCCACCACAGGGGCTGTGGATTTACATTCCCCGCTTCTCTTCTTGCAAAAGAGCAGGAGCATCTGCTCCATGTGTGGCATGGGGCGGGTTATCCTCCACCCCAGGGCTCTGTGCAACTTTCTGCAGCTGCAGAAGACATGACCCAGGTGAGCAGGCTTCACTGCTCCTCACCCAGCTGCAGCTGCTGTTGTGGTCTTGCTTCACTGAAGGCTTTTTGGCATGGAAGCAAGTCCCGTGGAAATGCGATACAGCTGTATTTTTGCCTTGGTGCGTGAGCTCTCTGTGGGAAGAAGAGTCATATCTTCTCTCGCATACCCGTTCCTCCCAGACCTTTCCTCCCCATCCTCCCGTTGCAGATGCCCAGGTGCATGGACCTCCACCTGGGGCAAAGCTCCCGGAGCTGCCCGGATGCTGGTTGCCCCAGCTTCACGAAGGAGCAAACCCAGTATTCACAGTACCCCCATCCCCTCAGTTCACACTCCTTCCTCATTCAGAGGCCATCCCATAGGCTTTTGGTGCATCTCAGTGCAGACCTGGAAAAGCAATACTGACACACATGAAAACTTGGAATATTTGCACTGTAAAATTCCATGTTCCTGTGGAAAGTAATAATCGCGGCTGCAGAGATACCAATGCAAAGCATTCATGTCATTCTGGTGCTGGAGCTGAAAAACATGTCAAAACAGATGGGGATGTTGTTGACTGCAAGTTCTTTGCTTTTTAGTCAGTCATAGATTTTTCTCTTTTCACAACAGACAGGGGAAAACAAATGTTTTCTTAATTTAATATGGCAATATATTGTGGTTATAACATTTCATTTATCCCCAGACTAATGGGGAATCTGCTATATGTTTTCCAGCCATAGTGCAAGTTTTCCTCAAGTGCTTATATATGAGCTCCCCTCTAACTTCCCTCTACAGGAGACTGAGTTTTCATATTAACTCGTTGTAGGATCTTTTATGAGCAGTGACTGTCAAACTGTGCTTGTCTGTGCATTTGTGCATGCTGATATTGCTCTCATTTAGACTAACTTCAGCTCCCACCTCAATCTTGTTTTTCCCCATGCAGTTTTTTCCCCTAATATATCAACAGTTTGTTTTAAACTTGTTTTGAAGAAACAACCTACGGTGGTTTAGACAAACCAAGCCAAATTGGAGCAATAAGTATTAAGAGATATGCATGGGGCACAAACAAAAGAATTCCCCAAATGTATTTAAGTGATTTTCTTCCTGCTTTTTTAATATAATATTTGTGGGCCAACTGTGGCAGTAACTGATAATTTTAATGCAAGATGACATAATTCCAGTTCAGTGATTCTTCAGAGAGAAATTACCCTGACAACTTCTTTTCATTTTGTTCTAATTTTATGAAAAAGAAAAAAAAAAAAAAAAAAGAAAAAGAAAAAAAAAAGAAAAAAAAACCTTGAGATTCTTAAAGTAAGGAAAAGAAAATAATTTGGATCACCAAGTTTTGAAACAAATATTTCATCTCTCTTCCACTTCCAAATATACTTTCCTGGCAGGTTCTTGCGTTTCCATCTCCAGCTCCCGAGGTTTTCCATCTTTCTAGCTGGGGGAGACTAAAGTTTTCTTCAGAACCCACTAAATGCTTGGCAAAAGACCTCTACCATGACATGAAGGATCTTACTTGCTTTTTCCGGGAGCTCCACAGTCTGAGTTAGCAGCACTGGTTCTGCTGGAAGACTCTACATGGAAAGATCAGTTGTTAGATCAGGACTGTAGTTTTAAATTAAAATCATGTTTGGAAATGCACCAAGGTCATTAAGATTCGTTGTTTTCTGTCTTTGGGGTTTTTTTCTCTCTGCCCGGTAGGGAAATCGTAAATTGTTTCTTTGATACTGAGGTGATTGTGTCAGCTTGAAGATACGGCTTTGGAGCTTGATGTTATTTATTTTATTTTTTCAAAAGATAATAGAAAATCAGCCCCTATTTTGGAATAAATATGGTCTCCCAAATGAAAGTTATTTAATTATTGCAATAGTTAAATGAAATGGTTCAAAACTTTGCCGCTCTGCAACTGGGCAATTAAAACTGGATTAGCAGAACGACCCTAATTTTGGGGTTGCTTTCCATTCAGTTGTGTTTCTCCTGTGGATGCAAGGCAGGACGTGATCTGCAGTTCCTCCTGCAGAAATCCCTGTCTGTCTCTCACCCTGCTGGTTCCCGAGTCCTGCTGAGCCTTCTGCAGCCACAGCTCAGCAATGGGGCCCCACCAGTCACACGTGCAAACCCACTGTGAGCATCCTCTGCTCTTGAGGGTTTGGTTGGTTGGGTTTGGGTTTTTTTCCTTATCATGAGCTTAATATTTCCCTTCATGTTCATCCCAGACTTTTGAGTTCTCCTTCCTGCTGGTGACAGACCTGCCTCCCAGCTCTCACTCGTGTGTCTGACTCCCATAGACAGGGATGCAGGCGGGGCGTTGGCAGAGGTCAACGCATCCTGGCACGCAACGCGTCTTCTCATCTTTTCTGCCTTTACTCTGCCTGTGCCTCACTTTGCTATTGCAATGCCAGGCGTCACCACCTCCCCCACCTGATGCCTATCTCAGGCTCATCACTGCGTGGCTGGTTTGCTGCCCTTGCACTCCAGACATAGCCCGTGGCTGACTTTTGGTGGCATGGTGCAGAAAAGGTAGGGAGCGAGGTGTATGCACAAGGGAAACGCATTGCGGGGCTTCCAGAGCTGCTGTTTGCTGCAGCGAGGAGGAGGGTTAAAAGGGGAGTGAAATGCGGCTTTATGGTCATTAATTTCAAATGCTCCCTCTAATGACATCTCTGAGGTAAAGTCACAGGAAGTGTGATATTATTCAGCTTAGTTAAATTTAGAGTAATTCACATCTGTAAAGCCTTTGCGAATTAGTGCTTAGTCTTAAATTGCCCGTTTCCATGATATGGGAGCTTCAGAGTATCCTGCCTTAAGTCTTGATGTGTTATGAATTAGGGTGCAGAAGCGACGTGCCAAAAAACTCAAGTTTCCAAGTAGTTCTGAGGCAAACATGCAATTAATTTAGTTTGCGACACTAAGCAGCTGTGATGGCACCCTTACAAAGAATTATTTCCCCCTTTATTTGCTCTCCCAGCGTAGATGCTGTGAACAGCCACTGGAGACCAGCTATTTTGCAAAGCCATGTTTATGAGCTGCGGCGTTTGCCCGGCGCAGCTGATCCTTGCCACACACTTCACCTCATCGGGCTGTAATAGGTGCAGACCTGTATTGATTACCATGACTTGCAGGAGAGAAAAATCTTTGTGCTTCAGATTGGGTATAAATTATAAATAGCGTCTCCAAAGGCTGTGAGTTACACAAATGGCATTCTTCTGAGACAGCCGCATGTAAAGCTGTTGTTGTAGAGGTTATTAACTTTATGATTGCAGCACAGGTGTACTTGACCCACAACAATGATCATTGTCCATAAAATCCCGCCGTCTGGGTTCAATCACCTGCCTTCTTCAAGAATGTTCATTAGCAACGACCAGCAAAGGTCACGCTAATAAAAGAAGGTTAACGCTCACTGTATTGGTGTAAATTCACTGGTGAAACAGCACTGTCTTCTTGCCATCTTTCTCACTAACATGGCTGTGCAGACTCCTCTAAGTGGGTCATATAGGTCTTAGCTGTACAGGTTGTATGTATGTGTGGTGTGGTGTGTTAATACATATTTGTGTACATACATGCACAGCAGCTGATGAAATGGGAATGAGAAAAACATATCTGGAGTGGATTAGCCATAAATGACTTACTGCAAGTGCGCCAGGATTATTCATGCCTTAAAATCTCAAATTTTTTTATATTTATTTCCAGCAAGTTTTTTGTACTTACTTGACAGAATTAAAATTTTATCAAAGTGAATAGAATCTGTCGGTGACTCTCAAAACTTGAATTTTTAACTCCCATTTGTTACTTGGTGTTTGTGTTCTGGTGGCCCAGCTCTATCTTCATGGCATTTTACAGAACTCAGAGGTGTTTTCTCTCCATTCAGTCACTAGAAAAGGTACTGAGTTTCCCATGAAACGATCATTCTCACCTGGAAGATCCAACTCCTCATTTCTCTTATCATACAAGGTAGGGCAGCTGCATTTTCACGGAGGTGTCCTCTTTTTCTGCCCTCACCACCACACCTGGGTAGTAGATGCAGGCCGTGTCCAGCTTTTTTAAATATTTGCCAAAGCCAGATCTGGGACTTTCTTTTCCTGTTAAAGAACAAAATGTAGAGAGGGAAGATGTGTGTGTTGGCTACTGCCAACACCAGAAGGTGTTGGTGAGAGGGACTGGATGGATGCGGTAGCAGTGAGGTGGAGAAGGTCTTGCTGAAACAAGGTTGAAGAAAAGCTAGGAAAAGGCAGAAACTGGTGGGCCATGAGGACAGGAAAGCTGGAAGCTGGGTTCAGTGGGTGGATGAGATGCAACAGGATTGGGGCAGGGTGGTGGGCAAGGGTGCAAGAAAGGCTGCAAGGTAGGCAGGTTGTGGGGGAGGAATTCAGAAGTGGATGTTGTGGAGAAATAGATGTCCTGAACAGAAGAAAAACGGGCAAGGAGTCAGAAGAGGTTTGGGTGAAATGAAGCCTCATGAAGGAGTGTAGAGGGCATTCCTCCCCCTGAGGCTTACACACCTACTTACAGCCAGGCGTGGGAGGCGACTCTCGTATCTGCCTGAGACCCGTGGAAGTATTTGCCCTGTCAAGCCCGAGGTGTTTCTGAGCATGTACAGAAGTGATACTGTAATAAGACGTAAGCCTTAAGGTCAAGAGCTGAGGTGTCTGTGGAGTTCAGACACCTTGGGGGGAGGTGAATGGCTGAACCTGGATTTTCAGGATCACTTGGGGTTAGGCCATGAATTTTCACCTCTCTTGATGTAAGGGGGTGAGTGCTTTTTGGCAGCTGGTGGCACCTGGAGTAGGCATCCAGCAGGAACCAGAAAGTGGGTGGATGGCCCCATCTCAGTCCTCCCTCTCCTCACCCTTTTTCCACTGTACTGCAGCAGCAGCCATCAGGAGGGGAAGACCAGGTGCAGATGAGTTTTGCTTAGGTTTGCCCCAGGAGCAAAACCATCATTGCAGAGGCAGCACCTAGCTTCTTGGGACTTTTTCCTCTTACCCATCACAAAATTAGCCTTTGAAGGAATATCCAAGGGAAATGTCTTTCCCTCTGTAGGAAGGCTGTACATCCTGGCCAGGCAGAAGATGGATGGTGCCAATGGCACATTGAAGGGGTTGGGTTGAGTTGCGTTGGGTTGGGTTGGCTTAGGTTGGGTTGGTCGGGCTGAATTGGGTTGAGTTGGGCTGGGCTGGATTGGTTGAGTTGGGCTGGGGCCAGCCAAAGGCAATAGCCGTAAGATGAAGCAGACAGATTAGTGAATGCCATTCCTGTACCTATGAAAATACTGTGGGCTCACGCTGACTGTAATCCTTTACCTACAGAGATACAACAGGAGATTACTCCAAGCAGAAATTTCAGGGGAAAAAAAATCCCTCTGAAATATTCCTTATGCAGAAGATTATAAACATTTTCCATGGGGCTGGGAGGGGTGGGGAGTTTTTTCACTAAAGCTTTGCGATGTATGAATTTCTTGCTGAAATCATACAAACACCAGGCATTTGCTGCAGTGCTTCACACCCCATACACATTCCTGTTGCAGTTTGTTCCTTAGAAGTGGTCTCATCCCTTGTCCCCCAAAAAGACCTTTTTAGTTCCATGACTGCGTATGTTGGCATCCATGCTGGTCTCCAAGCTCTGCTCCTGGTGGGAAAGAGGAGAAAATTATATTCAGGCTCTTTAATTTAAGATTAATTTTAATAAATACATTAAATTTATTAATTTGTTTTAAATAAAACTTAAAATAAATTTTAAAATTGCTTTATTGCAATTGCAAATCAGTGCTTATTCTGCTAGCGATTAAGGACCTGTTTCCATCTTTATTAGATGGGGTGTCCCTACCGTCACGTAACGCAGGGTTTTAAAGCATTGCTGCCCTTCCTAGCTGCTCTGGGGGCAGGCGCTGCCATTTACATGGCGTTGCCTTGACTGCCTTGTTTTGGAAGCAGCAAAGCTGGGTCAGGTCATGCTCGTGCTGCTGTTAGAGACGTTCCTTGGGTGATTCACATAATTTCGTTTGCCTGATGGGTTTTACAAATCTGTGATATTCTTCACTGAAGTAAGCTGACATCAGCATTTTCTGAATTTTTTTCCAACAGTTAATTCTCCATCCAGATGTTTGATGGCACAATTATTATTTAGGAAAAAAAATCATAAAACACTATCACGAAGAGTAGTGGTTTTCTAAGCACCTGGTCCTTTCCCTCATCCAGTCCTGCTGTCATCAGTGGAACTACCTGCATAAGTAGAGCCCTCCCGAGTTAGCAGAGCTTGCCAGCAAGGGATGCACTGCGGGGCTCTGCCCTATAAACATGGAGAAGCTGTGGGATTTTGGAATAAACTCAGATTTAAAAATCAGCTCTTCAGTGTCTCGATTTAAATCGGCTGGTGGGTATTGCTGTGGCACGTTTTCAATGTGTTTAGATGTATTTTACAAACACTGCATGCTGGTTAACGCCGGCAGTGTTGTTGGGTGAGCTGAGCTCCAGCTCTGGCCCCAGCTCCAGTGCTGCTGTCGGTCTCAGCTGAGCCTCCCCGTCTGCGAGAGCGCAGTAAGGATGGCTTCTGCCTGAGAACCCCGCTGGACGTGCCCTCGCCAAGCAGTGGGGAGAAAGAGATGTAATTGACTGCTGGTGTGGTGCTGTAAGGTATTAAGATCTGTCACGTAAATTAGTATTTTTCAGGTTTATAACCTGTGGAAGCTTTAAAGCTTAAATACTTGTTTTTCAGCAGTCTCAGCCAGGAAGCCACGCGGATGTGTGTTCTCTCAAGAACTGTCAGGTTTTGAGCAGGTCAAAACTCACTTTGTTCAAAAGATAATTTTCCTTTCTCCTGGTTGAGAAAATGATGGGGTTTCCAATACTGTTTGTTTTATTTTATGAGGACTTTTTTTCTAATTCAGGATAGGAAAAAATGCATGTACAGCTAAAATATTTAGTTAGCTCACTAATATATCTTATTCAGACACTTCAGAGCTTCTGTGATGTACCCTGCAAGTACAATCAACTTTGCACGTTGCCTAAATAAAGCAAATAAAGTCATAGAAAGAAACAGAAATAGATAGAAAGGTAGAAAGAAACTCAAGAAGTTATCTAATTTGTCCACATTCCCCAGGCTGTGGTCACCTATACCCATAATATTCCCGAGAGATGGATGTGTAACCTATTCTTAATTTCCAGTGGTGAGGTCCTCCATCTTCCATAGGTATGTTCTTACCCCAAAAGTATCAGAAGATGTAACTTGAATATCCCATCTCACATTTGACAGGTAAATAATTTTCATATTTGTCTTAAATCCAGGTTAAGGTGTAGTTATAGATACGAATAGATAAGATAGACAGACAGATAGATAGATAGATAGATAGACAGACAGGCAGACAGACAGACAGATAGATAGATAGATGGATAGATAGATAGAGGTGTAGATATACATAATATAGATATACATGTAAAGATGGGGGAGAGGAAGAGGAATAGAGATATACAGATATATAGATAATATATAGATATTAATATCATTTCAACCCCTGCCTACTTATCTCTGCATGCTGCGCCATTTTAACATCAGTTTTAAAATCTATAGTTGTATATGGAGCACATCTATACTGGACTCCTTCTTCAGGGAGATGGCTTGCTCTCCTGCGGAGATTCCCTATGTTTGAAATTGCTGCCTATGAGAGCGTCACCACAAAACACTCTGCGGGTCTGATTGAGCCGGCAAGGGGTGGGATGTTGTAATGCTGACGGAGCAGATCACCACCCAAGCGTCACGTGGCATTTCACCGGGAGCATGCAGTCAGCGGCTTTCCCTGTAGCGCAGCCCTGAAATCAGCATCCTCTGCCCTCAAACTGGTTCCCTGGGAAGCCTCGCATGAGCTTAACTAGTGTCCTGCAGCTGGCTTTCCTGGCTGCCTCTCACTGTGTGGGGCAGCACTGACGTCCGGCAAGCGGGATATCCACACACGAGGCTCTGATGGAAGCAATCCCCCCACCTCGCCATGAGTTTGGGGGGATTCTTTGGTTTTGGTTGTGGTTTCCCTTTGCTTGGCGCTCCTCAAATGTTGCCAGGGCGAAAGATGCATTGGCACATCTTCATCCCCATGGAGCGGCCAGGGTCCCACTGCAAATTTGGGCTGTCCCTGGCCTTTAGTGGGTGACCGAGGCTCTCCCTCTCCCCTTCCAGAAGCAAGGCTCAAGGGACAGCACCTGGGAGACATGTTCAGTGCTGCTGAGAACCCCCACTCTACCACTGTTCATGGAGCCCAGACCCGGCCCCAGCCCGTGGCTGGCCAGCCAGCCACACGGTGTTTGCTGTCAGTGAGGGCAGACCCACATGTGTTTAACATGGGCAAAAGTCTTTTTGTGGAATTTTGGACCCAAGAACAAATGTGATTTTCAGGACTGCTTAACCCAGAGCAGCAATTCGGGCTGGCCCGCAGCCTGATCAGGGTCCTGCAACTCTTCTGTCTCTTGAAATGCTGCTTAATCAGCTTGCACCTTTAACTGTTTGTGAAACTTTTTTTTAATGCAGTTATGTGCAGTTCATATTACTGTGATTATTTGTATTGGTATTAATAGCAGTTCTGTTGTGGATGTCTGGTTCTTACTGGGAAGGCCCTGTAGCTGTACGATACCTTTTTTTCCCCTCCCTTTTTTTTTTTAATATATACTCAGAAGAAAATGACCTGACTTTTGGTAACCTGCAGTTAGGA
This sequence comes from Falco biarmicus, assembly GCF_023638135.1. Taxonomy (NCBI): domain Eukaryota; kingdom Metazoa; phylum Chordata; class Aves; order Falconiformes; family Falconidae; genus Falco; species Falco biarmicus. The sequence continues at coordinate 6,949,291 of NC_079311.1, read as the reverse complement.
AGGAACAACCTTACTACTCTTGCTTATTTGACCAGTTAGTGCATGGAGGAGCAAACAGATGACCCATGCTCATGGGACTGCCCTTAATATTTAACGAAGAGTAGTGAAAAATCACAACTGTCTTAGCCTCCTGTCTCTTTCCTGCTTTACAAACCTCACTTGCACTGAGCTTTTGACTGAGTCTTTGCATCTGTTGCTTGCAGGACAGGAGGAATCTATTAAATATTTTGTTACCTTTTCAAACCACTCGCTTCTTGTGCTTAGTTTGTGTGCTGTAAACGAGGGGTGGAAAAAAGCTGATTGCAATTATGGCAGTTGAGAGGTAATCTTTGTTCTGGGTTGGTGGGAGTCTTGTTGTTCTGTTTCCATCATCCCACTACGATATTAGAGATAATAAATGTCCAACAAAAATAAACACTGGTCTGTGTCACAGGAGATAATAACCAAGTCTAAAATGTCTTTAGTATGTGTAGTCTATCCTCTAGCACTGCCCCAAAGGTTCCCACAATTTTCCTTGGATGAATATTGCATGTAAACCAGCTTACTGTGTGTCTGAGCCCCCTTTATAAGATGCATTTCATTTCTTCAGATTTCTCTGTTTCTTCCCTCTTGGCTGCTCCAAAGAATTAATTTCCCTACACAGTTGCTTTTAGATTATTATCATGTCCATGACTCCACAAACTATTACTTTTTAGCCAAACTAAACACATCAAGGGTTGGGGGTTGGGGGTTGGGGTTTGGGGTTTGGGGTTTGGGGTTGGGTGTTTTTTTAATGTCCCCTCAGAAACCACTGCTTCCATTTCATTAATTGGTGTATGGCATGTCTCTTAATTTCACCTAAGCTTTTAACCTTTCTTTGCCATTGTGACATCTAGAAGTGCATATGCAGAAGCTCCTGAGGTCATTGGTTCTCAAAGCTCTTGAGCTAATGGACTCCTTCACAATTTTTCCTGAAGCCCTCATCCTTCCTGTCAGCAGTATTTAGTGATTTTAAGCAAGGTTGTTGGGGTTGGGTGTTTTTTTTAATCTCCTTTTTCCTGAGCTTTACTGGTGATGCTCTGAGAGCTTCTTATTGTTTGGGGTTTGAGACCTGGTGGTTTACATCAGCAGGCCAAAATAGTCACAACAGACACAGTAACTTCTTCCTGAGCAGATCATAGGATCCAGGAATTGTGAATGGAGAAACTTTATGAATTAAAAATGGTTCTGATTTTTAAACTAAAGAGAGTCTGATGTACTCAAAAGTTAAAAAAACAAAAAGTTAAATTCCTGTTTAGAAATAGTTTTGTGATACAGAAGTCATTTAATAGCATCCAGAAAGACGGATGCAGGAAAGGCAGCAAGTGCCTTCTTCTCACAGATAAGTGCAGGTTTGAACAGCATCATTACAGAAGGAGTTGCAGAATTACATATCTAAGAGTTAAAGTCTTACGTGGAGACCTTAATATGCATGTGTATGTAGATAATGTGAGAAAGAAGGAAATCTCCATTGATTCATAACTTTCCAGAGGAAAAAGCCTTTCTGAAAGGCATACTGCATGCATGTTTCTGGGTCAGATGGGGTTGTCTTGTTTGTTCATTTATTTGTGAAGAAAGAATTAATTGCATTGCAGAATTATGGAAATAAGGATTAAACACGTTCAGTAAGTTTTAACGTGCTTCTGTTCGTGCAGATGCCCCCAAAAGTCTGCATTTCACCCTTTGAACCAATTTTTTATAAGGTTTAGGGCCTTTTTTATTGGCATAGCTTAAATCATAAAAGTTAAAGCGATTTTATAATAAATTATATAGGTTATATAACAAATAGCTAAAACTCTGCTGTCATTTGGGGAAACAACTGCAAAGCCAGTGTCCTGCCCAGTGCTGGCATCAGCATTTCGCAGCATGGCAGGGTCTCAGGGCAGACCACAACTGTGGGGACAGAAATCAATTGTAAACCTTCTGCTGAGCACGTCAGTTGGTGAAGAGCAGCAAGGCTCTCCATCCCAACAGGGACTAAGCCCCGAGGCGTGGAGCACCCTTAATGCATTTTGAATCCCGCACTATTTAAGAGATGAGCCACCACTTAAAGATGCAGACCCAAGGTCAGCTAATATCTGCAGAGAAACTTTTCAACCTGGAAACTTTTCTCTGCAGAAATATTTCAGCACGGAGGCTCGTATGGAGATCTCTCTTGGCTCCTGTGCAGCATGGGAAACCTTTGTCCCACACATCTTGTAAACGCAGCGGGGGGTCACCATTGTGCTGCACATCTTCTGAGCACCGCGGGAGGAGGCTTTTGTCCGGCGCAGTGGGCAGGCACCATAGGAGGGCACCTTTGTCCTGCACAGCTGGTAGTCGCTCTGCAAGAGTGAATTATGGGGATTGCAGAGCTCCTTCCCTCCGCAGACACTGTGGTTTCAGACAGAGGAGTGTGTCAGCCTCACTGGGCAAAGAGCTGCTTTTCCTGAGTGGAAGTGGAAAGGGGAGGTGGTGAAAACACATTTGCATACGTGTGTGCAAATGGCCACCAGGATCATTCACCCAGTCATGTTGCGCAGTCACCCCTGTGGACACTGATCCCAGTACCTTTTCCCCTTTTTTGCTTCGAATTTAGGCTGCCCTATTGGGGAAGCCTAAAATAATAATAATATGAAGAAGAAGAAGAAGAAGAAGAAGAAGAAGAAGAAACAATGCACAATAAACAATACACAATACACAATAACAATAATAATATTGCATAATCATTATCATTATTATTATTATTACTATTATTACTATTACTATTGCTAATATTATTTCACTGTCCCTTCTTATGTTTGTATTACCTCCTATTCAATATATCATCTGCTAATTAATCTAATTAACTAATAAGTGCTCTCATTATTCTTTCAAATCACTAATAACCCTGGTTAAAAGACTTGAGCCCTAATACCAGTCCTTCTGGGACTTCATAGGTATATTTTCAACCCCAGAACATTAATTATTAGTCTTCTCAAATGCTCTAGCTGCTTCCCAAGAAGTGTACCAGTGCCTGTTTCCAAGACGGAGGTACTGTGCTTTCCCATAGACTCAGAGTTATGCCTTTCTCCAGCTGAAACGTAGTGAACATGGTGAACCGTGACACTGTTCCAGATTTGCAGTAGTAATTGCAAAGGGCAGAGTCCCATACTGTGACTCAGCAAGGAACGGTGACGAGGTGAGTTGAGATGAGATGGTGAGTCGGGGACCCAGCCTGCAGAGATGCTGTGTGCACTGCGGTTGCTGGTGGACATGCTGCTCACAGCTGGAGCCAGCATGGGCATGGGCGTGGCTCCACACAGCTGGGAGCTGCATTACCATGAATCTCAAGTCTTGCAAGGTCTCCTCGGCTGGAGTAAAGCAACTCATTTGCTAACAAGAAGTAGAGATGACCACAACCCGGTAGAGCAGTGATGGTCATAATCCATTGTAAGTGATTCCCCAGGTTCGCACTGACATCGAGTTGCCGGGTTGACCTCTGTGGAAAGACACAGTGATGGACAAATCTCCCAACCTGCTTTTTTGTGGTTCAGTGAAGTGCTCAAGTTTGTTTTTCATCTGTTCTTGTCAAATCCTAGCCAGTTCTGTTCTAAGGCTCTTGTTGCCCTAAAGGCACTTGCCATTTTTTCTCATGTTGGTCTCTTACTTTGGTAATATTCAAAGGTGAATTTTACATGCAGTAGTTTCAAGTAATCCTCTTTTTCTCAAATTAGCATTGTTTTTCTTCCCGCCTCCACCTCAGTCCTCTGGTGCCTACCTGATTGTGCATGAATTCTCAGAAATAATTGCCAGTAGTTCAGCAGGTTCATTAACTGATTCCCTGAAGATGCTCAGATGCGTGTCATCCAGACCTGATGATCTGTATATTAAATTTTTGCAAGTATTCCCTTACCTGATTTTTTTGTATCAACAACTGTATTGGCAAGTGTTCATTATTTCTAATTGTCAATACCTCTTTGTGGTGGTGGGTAAATTGATTCTGAAACTTGCTCACTGTTTATACTCATTACTCGTTTCACCTCACGCATTACTGGATCCACCTTCTCTTTGGAGCTCCTTTCCAGTGATGTTCTGTACTTGTTAAAATACACATTCAGTTACCCCTGCCTCTTTCCATGCTGGCAACTGGGAGGTTGATCTGCTTTTATTGCATTTCTTTCAGTTCTCTTTGTGGGGCTGGGAGCAGGGGGGGTTGAAAAGTTTTTTTCTCCTGCGACTGTAGCCTTAGTGTATTTTAGGATGTTCTAGCTGTCTCCCACACTTAACAGTTCTTATATGTCTTTTCATTGCAACATGCTTCTAAGATTTCTCAAGGAATTAATGTCTGAAACCACTATATGTTGTGTGACAAGCCATCGTTTAATACAGTATATTGAATTGTACAGTTTATCATCATGGCCGTTGAAATTAGTGAGCGCTAAGGGTATATATACCTCAGAGAACGTCGGCTTTAGTACAACTACTACTTATTATCTGACTCTCACAAACGATTCTATCAAAAAATAGATGGCCGCTGATGCATTTAATTTAGATTTGTCTACTACTAAATACACAATTGAGAATGCAGTCATCAATGATATTTTTCCTCTGGCAAAAAACGTATGGCCAAATCTGTCATCACCCTTAGGCCATAACTCCTCTTGCTTCCGTCTCATTTTCCAAGCCTCTGGTATATAAATCATAAATGCACAGCCTGTGCAATGTTAAATTTTTAGGGCTCTCCCTTTAGTGGTAGTTGAATGTGAATACCTAAGGACAAAATTCGACCTTTAAATGACTGTAAAGGGCCAAGGCAGATACTTGGCAAGCTTTTCTTATTGCAATATTAATCAAGCAAAGAATCATCATAATCCTGGAAACTAAATAGCCATTGTAGTGATTTTATCACCAGGGAAATTGTTCATCTGTCAGTAAGATTGTTACTAGGAAAGGGAAAATAGGGAGTGCTAAAATTGCTTTAGACCGCTGAATCATTGAGTCCCTCTAGACTCAAAGCTTGAATTGTTTTTTGAGAGGGGTGGGTTGGGAGGGGTTGCTACAGGAAAGCAGTAGGTTAATCAGTTTCAGTAACATCATTGAATGTAAGCCTGCTCTCTCTGGAGGACACGAGGAGAGTGCATGGAAGAAGGCAGGGTGGAGAAAGGGACAGGGAAGCTTCAGGAACTTACTGTTTTATCTTTTTTTTTTGTTTCTGGATGGCCCTTTCACAGAGGAGGAAGGATTTTGATAAAAAGAAATGGGGGCGGGAGGGATGGGGGAACCAGCACAATGTTCACTGCCTATGTTTTCATCTAATTTAATCCAGTGGATATTAACGAGTATGAATACGATGGAGACAGAAGGAGATGGATGCAGGCAGGCAGGAGTGACGGAGACGTGTTTTGTATGGGAAGCATCCATGTAGGCCCCAGAAAGCCTCATGGGAAGATGTTTTGCCTCGTGGGGCTCAACATGATATTACCATGTGCTGCTGACACAGGTGTGTGAGGAGACCTACCTGCGCAGGAGTGTCCTTGGGGTGTGCTAGGACAGCCCATCCTTCCATAAAACCAGCTTTGGTAGGTGACATCTTTGCTGGTGTCATTGCATGGTGGGAGTGGGCTATTGTAGTGTACCCAACCACGCTGTACCCTGAGGGACAGGTCTGGTTAGGCTGCAGGTTGTGCCGGAAGGGAAGCTTTATCCTTCTGCTGTGTTAGGAACACCGGTGCATAATGGATGACCCCACGGTGGGGCACAAGCGTTGGCGAGCATGGCTATGCGGTGGCTTTCGTAGGAGATGGGGTAGGTGGTCTACTTTGAAATCTACCTGCAAAGAGGGCTCTCGCAAGGAGGGGTGAATTCAGTGGTGGAAAGTATTTGTATAAAAGGTGCCTCTGGGAAGTTTGTGTAAGATGTCATGAATTGTCTCCACACGACGAACATGGAGCAGTGGGGGAAATCTGCGTGACACAAAAACGTCTCTTTGTGTGGGAAGTGGTGTCTTTTTATGGACAGCTTTTTTGGAGGAGCTTGTCTGATGGCTGCCTTTGAGGGAGCGGGGGAGGGTGATGTGATGGGTAGTGCCTCCATCAAAGACTTTCTGGAGGGGGCAGCGTGTGTGGAGCTACCAAGGACACACCAAGGATGGCTACACGGGGCTGAGGGTCCCAGTGGGGGCATGAAGATGGGTCTGTGGGTGACACCGAGCCAGAGCATCCCTCCAGGGTGTCCACCCCACATGCCTGGGGACTATCAGCCATCCCATGTCCCCTGGGGACCATCAGCCGCCCCATGCGGCATCCCTCTCCACCGGGCAGGCCACAGCCACCGTGTCCTTCATTGTTGTCACCCCCAGATTGTGATACTGTCACAAAACTGTTGCTAGGCAACAAATGTGGTTACCGGGTCTCAGCGAATAGCTGAAGGGGAAAGTGAAGTGTTGCACCATTGTAGAGTAACCATAGCAATGACCTACTATTACAGACTAAAGAATTATCATTAACAATGTTAAAGTATCAAACAGAGGCCCAGGATCCAGAGACTTCCAGGCAGCATCTCCGCATAATTGGGTTACCCAGGAAGAGGTCCCAACTCTTTCACAGCCCTTGGCTTCCTGTCTCCATCGTCTTGGTTTTGCTTTGGGGGTTGTTGTGGGGGTTTTTGTTTAAATAAAGCAAATGTACTATGTGTTGAAGGAGACACACATAAAAAAACAGAAGCACCCACCAAAGAAAGAAGATAGAGGTGAATCTGTGTGCAGAGGGAAGACACAAGCAGGAAAGGTCCAGTTTGCTGCCTCAGTGTCATGGATGGGCTTGTTGGGAAAGGGTGCATGAGTGATGCCTTTGTGTGATGCGTTGGTTGTTGTTCAGGTGTCCTCTTTTGGTTAAAAATGCATATGCCAGGCTAAAAGCAATGTCAAATGAAAAGGAAATAATGCAGAGTGTGCCAGCCCTGGAAAGCAGACACTTCTTTTTTTCCCCCAAGGTAAGCCAGATAGGTGAGGTGCTTTAATGAAGCTTTACTTAGCAGGATGCTTTGGGGTCTCACTCTCCCAGGCCCAAGGTGCGTTCAGGACCTGTGATCTGGGTGGCCATGCATGTGCTGGTGTCCATCTGTGTGCCTGGTCTCTGTGTGCATCTGTGTCTGTGCACAGTCATTCCAGCCCTGCTGCCCCCGAGCTCAGCAGCAGAGCAGCCCTGACCCCTCCTCCAGGCTCCCCCTGGACCAGCTGCCAGCAGCTGGATGGCTTCCCTGGTTTCTGCATTAACACCCCTTTGAGCTGCCGGCAGCAGCAATACGACACCCAGCCAAACTGTCACCTTTGTGTTTTGCAGGTACAGAACGCCATGAACTAACTTCCTGGAAGAGTTTTCCATCTATTTTCAAGTTCTTCAGCAAGGCGATAGAGGCAAAGAACAGCTCAGTGAAACCAACCCAAATGCGGCGCTCCAACAGGATAAAATACGAAGAATTGTAAAAGGAGGGGAACGGCGGGGAGGGGAGCACCACCATCACCACCAACCTCTTGGCTGCTTGTTTTCTGCAAGGAGTCTCCCAGCCCCTCATTAGATTGTTTTCTTCCTAGAGCACAGGGTCGTGATGTATACATCTAAATAGCGTTTTGCATTATTTCTAGATGAGTGCAACTGTCAAAGCAATATGGGTTCACTGGTTGTGCTTCCTGTGGGCTGTAACTTGGATTTCGTGCTGCCCATCAGCGCGCAGATTAAGGCTGACAGTGGTACTGCATAGTGCAGCATGGTGCAGCTCTAATTGCCCTGACATAGCCCTGCACCAAGCTGATGCCAGAATTTAACAGCTTCGTCGTGGACCTATCGCCTGCAGGATTTTTTGCTGCTTCCTTGTGTTCTGAGACAGAACAAAATTGGAATTACTCTGTTTTTAAAAGACAGTTTTTAACTCAGAAGTGCTAACCAGCCAGTGATTGTACACCCAGTAGCCTTCTCTTTCTCCGGGACCAAATGGGATCAACTCTTTACTCTCTTATTTTCTGCTGGTAGGAGGGTCCAAGAAGTTTGGTCCAGATTTGTAGGAAAGCCCCTTTGTTGTAGAGATTTTCTCCTCCTGCCGGATCAATGGCATTATCTGTCGATCTTCTCTTCCTTTTGAAAGCTCCACTTAAAAAAATGCCTATTCATTAACTGGCTGGATCACACTGTGAAATATGACAGGGAAAAAAAAAAAAAAAAAAAAAAAAAAGACGCATTGCACATTTTCCTGTTTATTTTTAAACGCAAAGATGCTTCTGTTTTCATATGCCAGGTTTGTAATGATTTGCCAGCCCGTGGTTATTCCCTTTTCCCTAAGCTCGCGGGTTTGTCCCCACTTTCCCAGGCGCTGGCAGGGACTGGGGAGGGGGTGGGGGGGTGGAGGGGGGGCGCTCTGCGTGGAGCCTTCATGCCACGCGTGGGGCGTGGGGGGGGTGCGACAGCAGCCACCGCCGTCGCTGTCGGCAGCTTTTCTCCGCTAAAACGTCTGATAAGCGACAAGACGTGCCTGATAGCGTGCCCGGCAAGCGAGCGCGCTAATTAAGCTCCTTTAGTGTTGATGATGCTAAATTAAAGCGATCTTTTCTTCAACGGCTGTGCCCGCTTCGCCTCTGATGCTGTTAGTGCCGCGGAGGCAACCCTCAAACACACCGGTTTGGGACCCCCCAGTCCCACCCTTCATCACGTCATGTCTCCTGCCCCACAGCCGGGGGACGGGAGTGGCCGGGGGAGCGTTAAAACGAGGTGATGCTGGAGCAGGGGTACCCCCCTCCGCCGGGGACCAACGGCAGCGGTGGCCACGGGGGCGGGGGCTGCAAGGGGAAACCCAAAACCGAGGGGGTTTAGCCGAAATTCTCTGGCTGGGGGGCGGGAGTGGGACATCTCCGCGGCCGCGTCCCTGCCTGCTCGCTCCGGCAGCAGGGTGAGTGCTGCCCCACCCCACCCACCCCCCGCCTCATTTAAACTCTCCCCTTTCCGAACATCTCCCCCGCCAAATCCCGGGCGGGGGCGTGTGGGGTGGTCAGGCTGTGCCTACGCGCACGGCAGCGCAAAATCTGCGGCCGACGTTTTGTCTTCCCGGAGGAGAACCTGTTGCTCAGGGGAGAGGGCTGCAGCTGGTTCCCGCCCCACCCCCACCCACTCCCCCCAGCGCCTCCTCCTCGGTCACCGCCTTCCCCGTCGGAGGATGATGCTGCCCGCGACAGCCTGACACCCCACCCCGAGGGGGTCTGCAGCACCCTCCTGGACCCTGTGCGTTTAGGGGAGAAGGAGGCGTTTACATCGCATGTTCTGGGTGCCTGTGCTTCCTCCGACGGCGGAGGAGGCGGAGGCCGGGGGGAGGTTTGCCCCACACACACACAGCCGCTCTCCACCGCCGGGAAGGCGAGATGGGGTCTCCCGGGTGCCAAATGTCGCGGGAACGGATATATTTTTCTAAGTGTCGGTGAGAAATGAAACGTACAAAAATTTATACTGTAACGATTGCTTTTTTGGGTTTTTTCCTCCCAAAATCTTTTTCTTTACCGTGCCCCCTGCCCGGCTTGCGTTACCGCTTCTGTAGGGGGGCTGTAAAGCACAGAGGGGGGTGGTCCTCGCCACTGGTAGTGCTCTGCTTGCACTGAACAAAAAATAAAAGATGCTCTTTTCTTTCCACCTTGCGCGCTTCGTGGTACCCGCGCCGAGCTCCGCGGGAGCCGCGGTCCTGGGCGGGGGGGGGGGGGGCGGTGTCGCGCCCCGCCTGGGAAAACATGCGAGGGGTGCAGGTGGGCCGTACTTGCCAGCAGGTTTGAAAGGGGATGGTGTGAGCCCCCTTCCCCCAGCCCGGCCCATGCCGCCCCCGGTCACGCAGGGCTGCCCGGGGGGTGGGTGTGGAGAGGGTCCTCCGTACCGCGGAGCGGGCTGCGTGTCCGGCCCCACGGCCCAGGGATCGGGCCCTTCTCCCCGAGCGACCGTGGGTTACCCCTCACGTCCTTCCGCGGGAAGCCACGCAGGGCAGCGCGCCCACCACCATCCCCACTACACCCCTTCAGCTAATCCTAAACAATCTAAAAATACACCCTGGGAGAGGGGTTTGGGCGGTTCCTCGCCGAGAGGGACTTTTTTTTTTTGCACGGGGGGAGACACTGGGATTCTGCACAGGCTGCGGGAAGAGGGGACCGCATCAAGTGTCGCCTTGCGGGTGGGAGCTGGAAGAGAGGAAGGCGCGAAGTATCATCCCGGCGTGGAGCATCCCGCGAAAGGTGACAACCGTAGTCCTAATGCGGACTGAGGAAGGATGGATGTTGATTTAATTGATCCCTTTGGATCGATGTTCTTGAAGTTGCACGCCGTGATGTCTTTAGCAGACAGAGAGATCTGACATCAGCCTCACCCCGATTTCATCACGGAGAAACTCCTTGACATCTGACATCATGCAGCAGCCTGTGCCCTGGGTAACTTTGGAGCTGGGCGTGCAAAAGGGCAGGGAAAAAAAGGGGGGAGGGGGGTAAAGAAAAGCCCCCTAAAACCCAAACAAAACACACGCACGCACAAAAAAAAAAAAAAAATGACCCTAGGATTGACCTAGATAGGTCTATAGGAGATTCCCCCAGTTCTTCATGTCCTAAAGGCTCATGGCCCGCCTGCCCCAAAGGGTTGCACACCGTTGTGCAAGCCGAAATGCCAGGGCTGGAGCCACGGGCTAACGAGAGTTGTGTTTCCTCCCCAAGAAGGGGGCTCAGGGAAAAAGATGTTCCTCGAGGAAAACAGCCAGCGGACACCCTCCCCCCTAAAAAAACATGGAGAAAAAAAAAAGGGAGGAAAAAAAGCAAATCCCTCATCTGCATTGTGCACACGTGGTGATACACTGGTTAGAGTCGTCGCGGTGTGATTCTCCCGGACTTAGGCAGAAGATGATGATGCTTTTCATGGGAATGCACATTTTTTTTCCTCTGTCTCCAAGAAACATCACTAATTGTTACGGGTTTGGTTTGGGGGATTTTTTTTTTTTCTTTTTTACCCCCTCTAGGAATTTCATTCAGAAGTACAAATGAAAAGTGTCACATCTAAAACTGCGTGGAGCCACATATTGCACCGTTCTCGAGTCAGCCAAACCAAAAATAACCTGCCAAGAATGTGTACATCCGTCGTACACCCGGCTAGAGCTACATCTTACAGAACTGAGGGATGCGTGTGTATGTGCCTGTGCACGCATTCGTGGGTATCTGGATCTCGCAGGGACGTGTGTGTGTGCGTGTGTGCCCGGATTATGTTGATGTACTCGACAAAGTGTGAAAAATGTACTTCTCGAGAAACTTGGAAGAAGATGTCATTTATCATTGTACCATCATAATACCACAAATTTTCACTTTTCTGTTCCATTTTGGATTGCATGTGTTTGTGAGTATTTCACTAGATCAGTGACAGCTCTTTATTTGCATAATTATATGCTCTGGTCTGAAGAGAAAACTAACCCCCAAATTTCATGGGTCACCAAACTGCGACAATCAATGTTTTATCACGTATGCTAAGCAAAACCTAAGGAGCTATATGAAGTTTCTTGGGGAGTTTTTGCTCCTCAGAAAATTAAAGATTTTGTGCCTCTTGAATAGATGCAAAATCTTTCCAAGCTCTTTGTAACTGAATTCCGTTTGAAGGCAAAACTAGAGATTAGCTCGTAGATCTGGATTTCAGACCCACTATCATTCTTACTTCAAAGTGGATTCAGACAAGCAGCTTTACTGCATCTCTAAATTTCCCCGTCCTAAGTACTGTCCTTTAAATGGTGGCAAAAAAAAAAAAAAAAAAAAAAAAAAAAAGACAGTCACAAAAAAAGCAACAAACCAAAAAGTGGCCAAATATGATAAATGCAGACAATCGCCCCCTCTCTCATCAAGCTTGCAGTGACCAGTGGGTTTCATTTGACCCGTTCAAAGATTATTCTTTCTGTTGGGCGCTCCCCCCATGTCCACCCCCCGTATAACGACACAGATATTGGGCATAAAGACGAAGAAAACCATTTCCCGAGCTGCAGGATTTATTCTGGTCCATCAGTTGCACAATAACCGCACGCTCCAGTTATGACACACACACTTCAAGTTTCCCTCTCGATCAAAACGCCTTGTTACGAGGAGGAAGGGACCTGGGTGATGGGAACTGACCGGCGGTGGAGAACCTCATCCTCCATCCGCACCCGTACCGCTGGAAATGTTTATCTCTTGCTTTGAGTCGATTTAAAATAAAATAAAAGTATTCACGCAGACTTTGGGAGGACCTCTCGGGCGTGTAGGTGAGCTGCAGATCCCGGGGGACATGCCACCCGGATTTAACTCCGCTGAAAAGAACCCAAACGCTTCTTTGGTCGCCAACCCGTGACCTTGCCGTGGGAAGTCCCCACGGCTCGCAGCCTTGCACTCGGGTCCCTCTGATCTCTTGGGAAGGAGAAAGTTTTTTAAAGGAGCTTTAAAAGACCACAATCATCTTCTGAGCCCGCGGCGGGGAGAGCAGCGCACCTCAGGACCGCGCAGCCCCACGGCACCGCGTGGGCTGCGGGTCCGGGGGCAACAAGCGTTTCTACAGTCCTATCGGGTTGGTTTGGGTTTGGGGTTTTAGTTTGAGTTTGGTGGTTTTTCTTTCTTTAACATCCACCCGGGAAGCCTTTCCTGGGGGAAGTGGGCTTCCAGCACAGACTGGCACCCGCGAAGTTTGCGGGAGTTAAGTGGGCACGTTTTGACTACTCAGTGATGCTCAAACGCCCGCTCCAGGCAGACGCCAGCCTCGCACCTCCTCCTCGCCTTGCAGGAACAGGGTGAAACACGAGTGGGAAATAAAAATAGTGCTAGGAGTCCAGAGTCTCTTCACCGACCTCGTCTGGCTGCCGGCGCGGGGACCCGGGGGATGTGGGGACCCGGGGGGATGCGGGGTCCCGGAGGATGCAGGGTCCCGGGGCATGTGGGATCCTGCGGGACCAGGGGCCGCCAGGCGCTAGCAGCTCCCTCCGGGAAGACCCCGCTCCTAGGCATCCCCTACCCGTCGGCGGGTTGAACTGAGCTACTTAAATGCCCGCTCCCCGCCCCCCCCCCCCCCCCCCCCCCCCCCCTCCCCGCTCCCCGCACCCCTCAACCGGCGCCAAGTAAATATGAGTATTTCCGGGGGACGGTTCTGAGGGCTGGTTCATCCCGGCGGAGACAATAGCATCAGTTATTTCCCACTAAATGCGGCGCAGGAGAGAGCTGGCCCCTCTGAGGAAAGGCCTGGGTCGTCTCCTTTTGTCGTTTCCATTTCACTTTACTCACGCCCTACCTAATCCCCTAATGCTTAGTAAAGGACTGTCTCCAGACTTCTGCCTTCAAACTCCTTCTTTAAAGCTGCTATCTCTGACACAATTAGATAAATAACCTTCCCTCTCATCTCCCCTCCTCCCGGGACCATTTTACGCCTTCTCTGTCTAAGCTTGACTCGCCAAACGATGAGATACTGTTTTGTTTTCTATAGTAAAGTCCTTGATCTGAAAGGGTCCTCTGTGCGTCCCTGCCACACGCAGGTACAAAAATGACGCCCTCCCCGACACGATGCCCGGTCCTGCTCGCCTGCGTTTTGCGCGGAACTTGTAAATACTGATCTGGGGGTCCGCAGCCGGCGGCAAGGCAGGCGCAGCCAGCTCGCCGGTTGCTCTCGCCAGCTTTCCCTGCTCCTCCGCCCCTTTCCCGCACGCCCAGCTTCCACCTTCTTCCCCACCGGGTTTCCTCGCTAAATTCACTCCAAGTCCAGCCTTTGTTTCCTTCTGAGATCGGGGGGCTGGCTGGGGGAGGTCTGCCCCTCACACGCACACTATATGCACACTTCAGATGTCTTTTTTGATGATGATGATGATGATGATGATGGTGCTGCTTTGGATTTAAAGTGGTTTCCTTTGTACTTTCTGCCAATTTAGCGTGTGTCCTCCCTTTGGGGGGGCGATAGGGAGTGGTGGGGGCCAACAGCGCCAGAACTACGAGGGCTGGGCGCTGCGGGTGAGGGTGCACGTGGCCTGTCGCCGTGTCCCCCGTGGGCTCCCCACGCCACCTACTAAGTCAGATCAAAGCCAGGACCGTTCCCTAAAAGCGGTCGGGGCAGGGACCACGGGGCAGGATGCCGCCCTTCCCAGGGGGTCTCGAAGTACCCCCCTCCCCATCCCTCCCATTCACAACCCTCCCCCCCCGCGGCCTCCCCGGGCGGCGGCGGGGCCCGGCGCGCTCTGGGAGGGCCCAGCACCATGGACAGCGCCGCCGCCGCCGCCGGGGCTCGGGGGGTCCCAGCGCCCCCCACCACCCCCCGCCACCGCCCCCCGGGGGGCCGCTCCCAGCCCTCTCGCCCCCGGCATCACTCAGGCCCGAAAAGCATCTTCCAGTAGTGTCGGGACCTCTCTTTCCCGCCGGGAGATCCGCCACCGCCCCCCTGGGGCGTCCCACTAGGAGGGGTCGTGGCGGCGGGTGGAGGGTGCCGTACGCAGCTGCTTGGACACTTGGCTGTCGCGACACACCTAGAGCCTCGAGGATAGCAGGGAGAAGCTCTTCGCCCGCCGGTGGGTCCCAGGCAGGGAAAAAACAGAGGAAGGAGAAAGAAAAAGAGAAAGAAAGAAAAAAAAAAAAAAGAAAAGTTAATTCCTCCGTGCACACCCCTTGGTGCAGCTCGCCTCTCGGGTGGCGGCAGAAGCGGGGGGTGTCAGAGCTGTCCCGGGGCTGGGTGAGCATCCCTCGGCCCCGACGGAGCGCAGCCGCGATGCACAACCCCCCGCCCGCCCCCGCCGCCCCGCTCCGGTAAGACACGGAGCGCCGGTTCCCCGGGCCCAGCGCAGCGCACCCGATTACGGGCACTGTCCCTGGAGGGGGCCGGCGTGGGGCCCCCGCGGCTCAGCGTACCCCTCTCGGGCCATCTCCCGAGCCAGGGCCGGCTGGGGGTGCTGGGAGCCGGGAATCCGTTTGCGCTGTCCCCCCGCAACCCCGCCGCCGCGGCTGGCCGGGGGCCGCCGGGCTGGTCGCCGTCCCCTTGTCGTTTGGGGGCTCTCCGGGGGGTGATCTCGAGGTAACCTCCGACTCCCCCCGGCCAGACTCAAGCCACCACCGACCCAGGCTTCCTCGGAGGGCTGCGGGCTGCCCCCGGAGGCCGGGACCCGCAGCAGAGGCATCGGGGGTATTTGTGTTGCTGCCCCCGCTGCGGGAGGGTCCGGGGCGTTTTGGCTGCACAGACCCCCTCCCCGGCTCCCCACCGCGCAGGGGGCCTGGCCCAACGACTTCGGCACGGGAAGAGACTCCTGCATCAAAGGCTTCGCCACACGCGTACGAAACCGAAGGTTTAAATATTTTGCAGCGCTGAATATTCACCTAGAACGGCTTATTTTTCCTTTCGTTTTCTTATCCTTCTTTCTTTTTTTTTTTTCTCCTTTCTCTCTTTCTTTCTTGCTTTTCTTTCTTTCTTTTTTTTTTTTTTTCTAGGGTAGATGGTGACAGAGCTGGCTACCACTCTGCGCCTTTACTGTGGTCAAGAAAAAAGGACCCCCAGATCTCCAGCGCGCCCTGGGCTCTCCGAGCGCTTTGCCGGCAAATGCAAACGATGGACTTTCGTTAGGATCCGCCCCAACTTTTGGGATTTTGTCCCAAACTGCCCAGATTTAGTTGCGTTTCCTGGTGGTTTGAGGTTTGGGGGGGGGGGGGGGGGGTTGGATTTCTTTTTTTTTTTTTTTTTTTTTTTGGTAGGATCTCTATTACTCTGTCTCCCTTCCCGGGACCGGGTCCGCCTCTGCCTTTTGCCCCACGCCGGTGGAGCCGCCGGCGCCGGCCGCCCTCCCCGCGTGCCCCTGCGCTACCCACCCGCCCCGCGGAGCCCCGCGCCCCTGGCCACGCTCTGCGGGAAGGAGACGGGCGTTCAAACGCGTTTTTCCCCGCTTGGGATCCCCTCCGCCTGGGGAGCACAGAAAGTTTCCCGTAAGAATAGAGCAAATGTATTTTTATTTCCCTTTTCGGAGACTTCGCCCCTCCTTCCCTTTGGAGAGAAATAAACAAATCTTCCCCAGCCCGAGGAGGAGTCCCGAGACCTTCTCTGCGCTTTCCTCGCCCTCTCTTCCTGTAAACCTTCAAAGTCGTTTGAAATGACTTTTCCTGTCTTTCGGCCATTTATCAATGTCACATCCACGCTGCCTGCTCCGGGGGAGGCAGGTCCCCGCGCGTCACCGGTCCCCGCGCGGGGGCAGGGACCCTCCTCCCCCTCCCGCTGCCCACTGACCCACCCTCCACCTTTCCCCCTCGGCCCCCCCAGTACGGCCTTGGGCGACCAGCCCTGACTTCGGGAGGGATTTTGTCCTGTCGCTGGGTCGCGACGTGCTGTGTCTCCCGGGCGAGCTGGGATGCCCCGGCCACTCACCTCCCGCCCGGGGAGAGCAGAGGGGACCTCGGCCGGGAAAAGGTGGGGGCGGGGAGAAGAGGGGGCAAACTCCAGGGAGGGGGGAGCTGGGGACGTAGCCCTCTTCCTGAGAGTCCACTCCTCGCCGCAAGTCTTCCTCAGCGACGGGAGCGCTAACTAACGCTGCCGTGAGAATTTTGCGCTGCGGAAGGAAGCGGAGAAGGAAAAGAAAAGCAAATCCAAACTCCTAAGGTGTTGACAATCCTTCGGGAAACGGGGGGGTCGCTTGTCTGGCGTGACACCCCCGGTGAGGGGGGGGGGCTGTCCTGGCTGTCGGGCAGCCATCGGCCCCCGGCGGGGAGCGCTGGGGCGGTCGGCGACCGGGGAAGCACCGAGCCCTCTCCTGTTTCTTCCCTGAAACGAATACCTGGCCGAGCTTGGCTGGCGAGGAATTCCAAACTCAGGGCAGGTACATCTTCGACAGAAGGGCAATTGTTACGACTCCCTTCCCAGCTAGATGAAGTTGGGGGGGGGGGTATTTATTTATTTATTTGTTTGTTTGTTTACGGGAAAGGTAGAGGGGATTTCTTAGCCTTTAAGTAGCCAAAGTTAGAACAAAAGCCAAACTCTTTAGCATATAAGTTTTCATTATCAGCTTTCAACCTTGCAAAACTAAAGCCATTTGCTTAACTTAATCCGTAACATATGTTTGCAACAGTAGCAGATTTTTTTTTTTTTTTTTGTGTGTGTGTGTGGTTTGGAGCTGATCAAGTTGTAAATTTTCCGCCTTAGGTTTTCAGCGCCTCCTAGTTACAGCCTAACACCTATTGAGAGACAGAGAGACTCCACAAAGATCCCACGGCACCAAATCCGAATAATCCGATCCAAAATCCCTAATAAAGTTTACCAATCAGGCCACTCAAACTCCTTCGGATTCATCCCACTGAGAAAGGAGCTGACACGTTTCCGAGAAAATGAGTTCAAAATGAGCAATTCTGCACCATCCCAAATACCGCCTTGTCTGAGAGGCAGCGCCTGGCGATTCACTGTTTACTATTACTTTTCCCCGTCTCATAGGCCACTTTCTTCAAGGTATCGCAGGGATAATGCAAATGATAGAAGCCTCCCAGTTCAATTAATAACAGTAATAACAGCGGCGACAGCGCCGGTGGTGCTCACACCGCAGACCGACGGTCTAAAGCCTCTTTTAGTTTCATCTCCTACCAGAACTTCTCCAGCATCTGGCTTCTGCACGAAAGTGACTCTTAGTCTTTAAGCACGGGGACGGTAATGGAGCCTGAACAGGGAGAGGAGCGATCTTGGAAACACAGGCGCGCACACCGCTATTTCACGTTATCCATCTTTACCTCGGGTATTGACAGTTGCCTTACAGAAAAAAAAAAATGAAACAAACAAAAAAAAACCCACAGCCCAATAATAATAATAATAACAATAAATACACAGAATGCCTCACAGCCCTGGAAAGATCAAAGGCCCGTGTTGGATTTTACGGCACTTGCACTGTGAATGCACCGTAATTGTCGTGATGGGTTAATGACGGAGCGGTGCGGGGGCTGAATCCCGCGGGACGTGTTGATAAGGGGGCTGAGACGGGACCCCGGGAGCCTTTTTCCACGGCACCGACGGCGAGTCCGCCCCGGCCCGCGGCTCTGTGCCCGCGGGCGGGAGCCGGTGGGGCCTGGGGTGGCTCACCGGGCGCCTCAGGGCACTCGTGGGCGTGAAGGATCCCCCTCCCGCCCCCCCCTCCCCGCGGGAAGTGCCCCCCGAGCGGCGCGGAGCGCCCCCCCCCGCGGGCCGCCTGCCCGGTGGCGCCCCACGGGGCTCTCCGCGGGGGCAGCGCGGGCGCGGTGCTGTCCGCGGCGGCGTGGGCCGGCGGCGCGGCGGGTCCCGCGAGGCGGAGCGCCATCTAGCCCCCGCCGCGGGAAGCGGCGCGGCGGCGCGGCGGCGGCGCGGAGCGGGCCGCGCGCGCGGAGCGGGAGCCGGGCGGCCGGCGCTGCCCGGCGGCGGCCCCGGGGCTGATGGAGGTGCCGGGGGAAGCCCCGCTCTGCTTCCGAAGGGGCCGCGCCGCTCTTTGTCCTTCATTTGTTCTCATGTTTATTAGGATATTCTATTTCTCTCTCTCTTTTTTTTTTTTTTTAGCTAATTCTGCATGAACACGCTGCATGACATGCGGGTTTGGGCACTGGAGGGGAGCGGGGGGAGCCGCGCGCACCTGGCTGTTCACCTCCAGGATTCGCCATCCCACCTCCAGCCTGCCAGGGAAAACACGAACACACACGCACCAAAAAAAAAAAAAAAAAAACCAAAAAACCCCAACACACACACAAATAAAGCGTCTTTTTGGTGTTACCACGAGAAGCAATGGCGCAACCGGGGTGCGGGCTGAGTTCGCCCGGCGAGCCAAGGCGATTTGTCAAGGCAGCGAGGGGAACCAAATAGGCTGCTCTAAATGTTACCTGATAGCAGGAGCAGTGCCTTGGGTGAAACTTAGAAACTGCAAATGTCCTTATCTACAAACAAACAAATAGGCGAACAAACTTTGCTGCGTATTTAGATACTCCTCTCAAAGGCAGCAAAACAAAGGCAGGGTGTATTAAGTGACCGCTGCGGCTCCCGTACCGACAAGGGTCACCTTTTCTTTCTGAGACTTGTAGGGATCCCAGGACAAAAAAAAAAAAAAAAAAAAAAAGAATGAGGGTGTGGGGAGGGAATGCATCTACGTCGCGTTCGCATTATTTCTGCAAAAATAAGCCAAGGCGCCTGTGGTGTGTGGACACCGGGGAGGTCCTGCAAGCACATTTGAGGCGGCCACCACAAACCCGTCGCCCGAGTGTTTAGAAGAAAATGACCAACACCAGTGCACGCCTGTGTATTAAAATATCTTTATTGTCAAGTCCTTTTACATTTTTACTTGATTATTTCAAAATTTTCAATCACATACAGATATTTCCTAACAGAAAACCATGCCGTTTTCTCTTCTGCGATATTGCTTTTGTTGTTTGGGGGTTTTAGTAACTTATTGATTGATATTGTGTCTACACCAGCGTGCTAAAATGTTACTCCAGGTCTCCAGCTTCTTTCTTTCCCTTTCCTTCTTTCTTATTTCTCTCTTTCTTTTTCTTTCTTTTTCTCTTTCTTCCTTCTCCCTCTCTCTCCATCTTTCTTTCTTTTTCTTTCCCTCTGTCTCTCTTTCTTTCTTCTTCTCCGTCTTCTTCCTTTCTCCCTCTGTCCCTCCATCCCTTCTTTCCCCTTTCTTTGTCTTTGTTTTTCTTTTTCTTTTTTCTTTCTCTCTTTCCTTCTTTCTTCTTTTTCTTACTCTCCTTGTGTCTTTCTTTCACTCTTCCTCTTTTTATCTCGTTGTTTCTCTTCTTCTCCTTTCTCGCTTTCTTTCCTTCTTTCCTGCCTTCTCTCTTTTCCTCTTTCTTTTTTCCTCTCTTTCCGTCGGTCTCCCCCCCTTTCTCTCTTCCTTCTCCCTCTCTTTTTCGCTCCCCACCTCTGACAGCGCTTGCGGAAGCGGACCGCGGATGCGATGAGGCGAGCCACGCCTGGGGTCCCGTGGCGAGCAGGTGCACCCAACTTCTTCACACTCACTTGTGAGCACTCCTAAAATGGGGAGGTGTCATCGAAACCGCCGGGGGTCCTGCCCCTCCGGACCGCGGCTGCCTGCGTGCCAGGCATCTGCCTGGTGCTGCCGAAATCATGAAATTATAGCACTTGGGTAATAACAGCCTTGGGCTATTGCGACAGATCGCGATATGCAGCCCTGAAGCAAGCCAGGGGAGGGGGCTCCGCGGGCAGCCCCTTACCCACAGCGGGGGTGGGGGGGGGTGCCCCTGTCCATCTCCCCGGCTGGCAGCAGGGGTCTGGGGGCGGGGGGGGCTGCACCCCGCCAGGGCTGGGCGTCCCGCTGCACCTCGCCGCCGAGGTTTGCCCAAACCCGAAACCTTCTCCGAGACGGGGAGCCCAGCTGTTTAATTTAACATTGATTTATTGCTTTTAAAAGTAAATTTACACACACGCCAACAGCACTCCGTTTTGTTTCCCCAGACCCAAAGATTTATTTTCTACTTAGCGCTTGTCTGACAAAACAATGTCCTTTAACTTTATTACACATCGATGAGGAAATCTGTCTTATTTTTGGTTGGATTTATCGCTCTGCTACTTGTGGAGACTTCTTGTGATACAGCAAAAGCTAGGGTCAGAAAACACACGCTAAAATGAAAGCCAGGCACAGAAGCAAACACCCATAAAGGTAGCAGCGAGCTGATGCTGTTGTCGCCCCCGCTAGTGTCCATCTGCCCCCAGGATCACCATTAGAAAAGGGAGGGACCATCTAGACTTGGGACATGCAGGTAGTTTGCTGTTTTGTTTGGGGTTTGGTTTTGGCTGGTTTTTATTTTTATATGGTGATGACTGGCTCTTCGTTCATTTGCAGGAGTAAGAGGTCTTTAGTGCCTCATGGCTCTGTGCAAAGGCAGTCCGTGAAACGTATCTATAATTATTGAAGGGAAGAAATACAGGGTTATCCATACTATGCTGACTTACCTCTGTGCAGTAAACTCCCAATTACCAAATCTATCTGATAGCTGAACTCGGGGGAATTAGACGGTACTTTGAAGCAGCTTTTACGGTACATTTCATCTACGTTTTGGTTTTCTTTAGTTCTCATTAAAAGGCCACTTTCTTCTTTTCACTGATATACTGTCTTTGTGTCCTTCATTTCACACTCTCGGGGAAAAAAGTTCTCACATCTTTGGGGGGGAAAGTATTATTATTATTATTATTATTATTATTATTATTATTATTATTATTATTATTATTAACACTGTGAGCTGGATTTCTTCTTCTTTGCTTTTTGCACCCTTGTTGCAAATCTTATATTTTAAAGCAGGGGGTTTTCTTACTAACGAAAGGTCCTTCAGTGAGAGTGCGGACAGAGGGGATACTCCAGCGGTACCGAGAAGGTAAAATAAGAGATGGACGCAGTGTGAATAAACTCTCCCCTCATCCTCTCTCCCCCCTCTCTCTTTTTTTTTTTTTTTTTTTTTTTTTTTTTTTTTTTTTTTGTGTGTGTGTTCCCGGCTCACTCTCACAATCTGATTTCTCGGAGAGGCATCTAATAATCACTTTAGAGATGTTCAGATGAGGACATTCTCTCTTTCTAGCAAGAAGTAAAGATGTGACAGGTTTTGTTATCAGGGGTATAGTGAGAGCTTTGTAAGATATTCCCTTTCTTTCTCCATAAATACACCATCTATAAATAAAGACCCCCTGTCTTAAAGCGTGACTCTCCCCGCTGGCTCTGTCCACTTTCTGTCCGGTGTGTCCACATAAATCCAAACTTCATGTCACTTAACATATTTTAATGATTTTTACTAACCCAGGAAGGGTTATGGAGGGGGGTGCGGGGGTGGGTGGGGGGTGGTTTGTGGTTGGTTGGTTGGGTTTTTTTTTCCTCTCCAGAAATTATAAAGACTTTTCCCTGCTGACCCCCAAGCCCGCACTTCCCTGGACCAGCCTCGGTGGCATAGAAAACCAACCACCCCAACCAAAGCGAAGAGCAGGGGGACTCTCAGGAGCGCTGGAAATTCCCCTGCTCGTGTTTTCTGGCCGGCCTTTGGGGGGAAAGGGGGGGAAGGAGGGGGGGGAGAAGGGGAAGAAAAAGGAAAAAGGTGCCCTGTCACTCAGAAAGAGGCCGTTTCCTTAACCTCGGTCCCTTACACCCATGGGGCAGGCCGGCCATTTGTCCCACACACACATGGATACGGGGGGGAGGGAGGACACAGGGAGTCCTCGGAAGGGTGGGGGGCAGCACTCCCCCCCCCCCCCCCCGCCGACCCTGGTGTGCGAAGCAGGGTAGGGTAGGCCCCAGGCTTTGGGGGGCAGCGAGGATGGTCCCCCCCGAGACCCTACATCTGGGGGGTGTGCATGTGTAGAGGGGGGAGAAATAAAGTAACGCTGGGATTTGGTGTCTCCCCCAACATGCACTGACGCCAGGCCTGGGCAGCCCCACTCCGGATCAGCCCCGAGGTGCTGTGCAGCCCCGGGGGTGCGTGTGTCCCTCCCCGCACCCCCAGCGTGGGTCAGCCACAGCTGGGGCTCGCCTTATGGTGTCCCCGTCTGCCCCCCCACCCCCCCAACCTCCGTGGGTTTGGGCATCTCAGTTGTGTCCGGGCAAGGGGAGGGGGGCATCTCGCAGCCCCTTTGGGGGTCGTTGGGGGAGGCAGCGGAGGCTCATTTTGGGCGCAGAGAACATCTGCAAAACGTTCCGGCGGCTCCTCCGGCGAAAGGTCTGGCCTTTTTATTGCAGCAATGGTAAAAAGTCACGGGTGGTTGTAGATGCCGATTCCCCCCTCCCCAAACAAAGGACAAAGCTTGATGAAATAGCCCGGGTGCGGGCAGCGCCGGGAAGCATCGCCTCGGTCCCCGGGACAAAGGTGGGAGCGGAGGAAGGAGGACGAGGAGGGAGCTGGACCGCACCTCCCGGGCATCTGGTCCGAAGGGAAGAGGGGAGGACGTGTTGAGGACGCAGGTAAATAAAAGCTGAGCTGGAGCGGCACTGAACACAGCATCCGGGGCCATGCCTGTGCACAGTTCCGCCTTGATATGCAATTAAATTACAGCAAATTCCTCTTTAAATAATATCGTTGGGAATCCTTCTTTAAGATTCAAGGATGTCTGAGGTTAAGTAGCTTTTAAAACGTCAGTTCTAAATGGCTTATGCAATGAATAGCTACCTTCAAATCCTAAAACCATTATAAATATGCTATACATATGGATGCCAGTTTATCTCTACATATTTCTTTTTAAAATGAGGGAAGCATTCATAAAAAGCTACTTGCAACACTTTATTTTAGGAAAGCAGATGTTAATTTTTTTCACATATCATTTTATGACCAAGTACATGTGTAACATTGGAAAGCATCCAGCGCGCCTCTATTATTTGCTAAATGACTTGTTAGTTGAGGCATATTACTCTCGGCATAACCAAGGTATAGGTTATATCAATAAAATAAACATCTGTGATTTTAGTAGGAGAGGCAAAAAAAAAAAAAAATTTAAGAGTTCCTATAAAAGTGGGGAAAGCGTTTGTGTAGGGAGAACACACCTGCAAAGGAGTAAATTGGCTATTTACACAGCCACGCCGAAACCAGGCTCTCTGCTGTACAGTAAAAAAGGGGTCGCAAAACTCCACGAGAAAAACGCCATCCTGGCTGTAGCTTTTCTGCACGACGTGCTAACATGTCCCGGGCCCGGGATTAAAAGCCCTGGGATGTTTTCTAGGCAAGTATCGCTCTCCCTCTCTCTCCCCCTCTCTCCTTAACAGCAGAGCGTTTAGCTCTCAGGAATGTATTAGCCACAGTTTCCTCCTGTCAATGTTTAAGAATTCCCAGAGACTTCAAGGGGCTGGGTTTTTCCCTCTCCGCAGCAAAATAACTGCGAGAGATGTTCGTGTTTGCGAGGAGTTTTACGAGGGATTTGAGTACGTAAGAGGAGCCAGGCATAATGCATTGGCATAATAATTAACCGTATGCAATATTTATCGCCCTGTGATGTTTGTTATCAGGCAGGAGAGCACGCTCAATTGAGGTTTAACAAATAGGAGCGTTATTGATCAAATATAATGAATAAATATACATATGCATTATTTATCTGTGCACACATGTATACACACAGGCAGGAGCTGCTCATTACTGAAGATGAGGAGAGCTCTCTGCAATCCGGAGGCAGCAGCCACCACTCCTGCCTGTTTCTCAGCCCTGCCCCTGTGCCAAGGGGCCGCCGAGGAGTAGGGTTTGGTGTGGGTGTGTGTGTGTGTGGTGGTGGTGGTTTTTTTTTAAAACATAAAATGCTGCAAATACGAAAAAAAAAAATAGGTCACCAATAAAATTGATCTCAGCATGGAGTATAATTGTAACAAAATGCTGCTGAGTAAAAACCGAGGAGCTCGCTGGCTGGGGCAGCCTCGTCGCGAACCATCTGGTGCGTATTAAAAGCGGTGCTGTAAATATTGCTGAAAACTAATGCGTTATCAGCTCCTATAGGCGCAGGGGCCTGCGAGCTCTCCATATGCTGGGGTATGTAGATGGCGTGGCACGCGGAAGGAAAGGTGTCGCATCGGCCAGGAGCTCCTCGGGCAGGGTTTGCATAATCCTGATGGAAGTTTGTCCCGACAGAGAGGGGGAAGGAGGGAGGGGAGGGGGAGGGAGAGGGAAGGCCCCTCTCCCCGTCCGGCTCGCGCTGACGACGATAGGGTGTGCAACTTCTGACGTCACGTCACATCGGGCCGGGGCGCAGACGTGACCCAGGCAGGAGCTCATCTGTTTCTCATCACTTGGGAAGTTTCTCTCGCTCCTCTCCCTCCCTCCTTCCCTCTCCCTTTCTCCTTAATTCCTCCCCCCCCCCCCCCCCCCCCCCCCCTTCTTCCACGTAAATAAGCAGGGGCAGGCTCCATCCCCGTCCCCTCCCCATCCCCGCCGCCGCCGCCCGGGCACCCCGCGGGGACGGGATGGGAGATGCGGGCGCACCCCCACACGGGGTGTCCCTGTCGCCCCCCTACACCCCCCGCCCCGTCCCGTCCCACTCCTCTCCCTATTCCCATGCCATTGTTCGCACCCGCAAGCCAACTTTGGCTGCCGATTCAAAGCCCGGCAGTTCCCTGGCTCCTGCATTGTACTGAGGGTCACTTACTCTTTTCTCGGAGTTGGGCTCTCCTCCTTAATCTCTCCTCTTCTCTGCTTCTCACGAGCTGACGCCTTCTCCCCACGCACCCGGTGCTGCCACAGAGGCTCATCTTGATAAACCTGCTGCTAATGATGGGCCAGTGCAACCAGCAAAGAAATAAAAACTCTCTGCTCGGCGCCCCCCCCCCCCTTTTTTTTTTTTCCTCCAGGCTGCATTCCCCTCTGACCGCTGCCGCCTTTAATTATGGGAGCTATATTTCTTCCCTGGGAGTCAATCGTGGGGATTTTTTAGGTAGAAAGGCGTTTCAGCGGAGTTATTTTTGAGCAGGGACCAGTGCCCTATATCCAGAGGCTTTGAGTGAAGTGCAGATTGAGACATATCGGGTTCCCTATAAAAGGATCATTTCTTGTGGGAGGTTGGACACGAAGTTTGGACTCGTGACTTGCATTCCTGAGAGACATGCATATTTTAAAACAACAAAGCAACCTCGGAAGAAGGCTTAGAGGAGGGGAGAGGGAGGGAAAAAAAAAGGGAAAAAAGAAAAAACTTGGAAAGAAGTTACTAAGTGACAAACATCTGTCAACATGGACCAATTTGTATGGCTCTCGGGGGGGAAGAAAAAAAAAAAAGTACCTGACTAGTTTTATTTATCACTTCAGGGAGCCACAACTACTTTGCTGGAAGTTTGTGTGGCTCTTCAGCCTCTCAGAAATGCACTTTGACTCAAACCCGGGAGTTTAAAGCGCTTTTCTGGCCTGTGAAATGAAGTCCCAAGTCCTTCTTCTGCCGGCTCTTTGCGTGGAGCAGGTTCAGCGCTGCAAAAGTTTATCTCACGCCCCCACACCCCCCAAAAAAATAACCCCGGAGGAGAGCAAACGTGGGGACTCGTGTCTGTTGAAGGAAGCCATCGGCAGACTCGACCCCGCATCACGGATAGTGTCTCTGGAAAGTGGAAAAAACATGGTGAAAAATGACGGCCCTGGCTTACTGCAAACACCGAGGGGCGAGGGGATGCTCGGGGCCGCGCGTAGTGCCCCCCGCTTCCACGTCCAAAGAGGGAGGGGGATGGGAAATAATAATAACAATTATATATATATATATATAAAATAAAAGTAAAGTGTCGGGGAGGTGGGCGGGGGGGACCCCAGGTGGGCGGGCGGCTTGCGGCCGGGCAGCGGTGCGGGCAGCCGTGCGGGCAGCGGGGCCGCGGGGGTCTGGGCTGCCGGCGGGGGTTTTTAGACAAAAGGAGAAAGCCTGATGGTGAGCTGGATATCTCTGTTAGTTGTCAGTGCAGGTCCAGGGCTGCCGAGGAATGCTAATCAGCCCTCGCCGAGCGGGATGCGGCCGGGGCTGCCTCCCGGTGCGCGCACCCGCACACGCGCAGCGGCGGGTCCCCGACACACGCACACACCTCGACCCCCGCCGCCCCGCGCGTGGGACGGTGCTTCGTTTGTTTGGCCGAGCAATGCTATGACCAGCCTTGAACGTTATATACAGCAAATGTCTTCCTAAATCAACACAATAGGATAGCTTAGAGCCACCAGCCCGCTTCTCCTTCGAAGAGCCTGCCTTCCCCCACCCCCCCACCCCCACCCCAATCCTTTCTTCCTTTTCTTTTTTCTTTTTTTTTAAACAACTGGGGATATTTTATACCCTGTAGTTTTGGATTTGATCCATTGCTTTAAGCTTGATGGAGGGTTCTGCAGACAAGGAGATGTATATACACTATTATACAGCCATCATTGAGATTACTAACAGTGACTCTCTTGTCAGCCAGACGGTCCTGCTTTGAAACACTACTCACATTATCCTGATTTTTCAAAATTGGGGGTAAGGAGAGGGAGGGGAGATACAATTTCCCACTGTCCCTTTTGTTAATTGTTTTCTTTCCTCGCAATTACGTTTATAACCAAATTGGGCCCGTTTCACGTAGTGTCTTTGTATTTCTAGTGGAAGCCACGTGGGGGTGGGAGAAGAGATCCTGACATCCCTCCTCAAGCCATCTTCCGAATACCACCGCCACCACCCTCCGCACACAAAACCTGGCACATCAGTGACTACCAAAATCGGGCCGGAGAGGGCACCCTGCCTGCCCCCCCGCCCCTAGCCCCAACAGTGGCAGTGCGGCGGGGTGGCGGGATGTCTGAGACCCTTTCCCACAGCTGGGTAATGTAATTCTTTTAGGTGGCTGCATCTTGCACCAGAGCAGCCATGGGAAAACGTCCAGCGGGGATGACCCCGCTTAAAAATTTAAGGGATGGGGAGTGGGGGGTAGCCCCAAAGCACTGTCAGGCAGGCTTTTCCTCTGGGGGAAAGGGAGAGGGAGGGAGAGAGGGGCAGGAGCTGTGGTGAGGGGATCACCTTGGGAAGTAGTCGCCTTTCCCATCTCTGCAGTTTCAGCCTCATTCCCTGGCTCCTTTGCGCTGAAGGTGATCAGAGGGGAGAAGGTGCTGAAATATTTAAGGGAGCATTTAAACCCAGAGCCTTCCATGAATGAAAAGGGAGGGGGTGAAAAAAAAAAAAAGTTGGAAAATGGATTCGCTGACAAGTAAGGATAATAAATGAGAGGCGCTTTCAGATAGATATCTCAGACGTGAAATTGCACCCAGCTGGTTGTGTAAGCAAACAAATAGTTTCATGTTAGGGACTCTCGACTTGTGGCTTGATGAATAGAACACGACAGAGGTAAATGGGTCTTTAACTCATTTAGGAATAAAACTCTTTGGCTTCCTAAGTAAAAGACGTGGTGACGCCATGGATCCTGAGCAAGCACTTTAACAAGAGTTTTATTAGTTTCCACTTGTGCTCTCGGATCTCCCCTCTCGCTCACCTCCTCTCTTACGCCTCTGTTTTTTTCCATATCTCTCTTTTTTCCTTTTACCCTTTTTCTTTCTCTTCCCCTTCCCCTCCTTCTCTCTCTCTTTAAAAAAAAAATATTTTCCCCTCGAAAACGCCTTCTCGTAAGAGGGATCCCCCACGTCACCAGGAAACCCGGCAGATTTGCAAGGTACCCGGGCAAGTCGGACCAGGAGCCTGCCCATGGCAACCGAGAGTCGTGGGTTTCGAAATGTATTTATTTGTCATTCTTACTGAGCTCTGGAATCACTGCAGAACACTCATCCTCAGCCGCTCTGACCCACGGGGGAATTAGAAAGGGGAGGGTGTCTAAAAGAAAAAAAATCTCACGTCAAAGTCAGTGACTGTGAAGCCAATTAGAAAGGGAGCCTTTTAAAACAACTATATAGACATGTTTCGTGGAGGTCACGCCGTTTCAGAAATTAGCCCCAGGATGTAAAGAAACGGGAAGAAAAGTGGGGAAGGGCAAGGGGACGAATTTCTACCTCTCCCAGCAAAGCAGAGAGCAGGCAGGATAAAGACGCAGGTCTGGAGAAGAAGGAGGGGTTGGGGGGGAGGGAAAATGGGAAAAAAACCCGAACTTGCTATTTCAAGACTTAAAACCTAACGCTTTGAATAGTCAAAATGCCCCATGAAACCAGAGGAAGCATGTCGACAGTGTCTGTAATAGCCGTGCACATGCATTCGCGGAGGTTGCCTATGAATGGCTGCGCGCCCGGACACTGCTGGTGGGGGGGCAGTAGCGAGCCCGACACCCCCCCCCCCCGGTCCCACCCTCCGTCCCTCTGTCCGTCCGTCGGAGGGTCCGTCCAGGCCAGGCTGGACCACCGTCCCTGCCTGCGCATCCTTCGGCAGCCTGCGGTGGTTGGGAAGGGGCTGCCTGGCTGACCTACCCCACAGGTAACAACAACAACAGCAAAACAACTAAATGCACAAAATAATTTAGAAAGCCTCTGAGGGTGTGTTAAGCCCTTTCCGTCGGTTAAAATAGGTTTCCGTCTTCACGTGGGGAGCCAAAGAGTTTCCCGGGCGTGAAGCAGTGCAGAATTCACTTTTTCTCGTACTGCTGCTGCTGCCACGGGCACTGACCCCGAGCCAGAGCTCCGCACCCGAGACCCTCCGCGTTCCCGCAGGGAAGGAGCCGTTCTGCTTCCTGACCCGCCGCTTTTAGTGACGGCCGCCAGAGAGGCCACTCGCGGTGGAGTTCCACCCCCACGCCCCCCAATTCCACCAAATTCAGAGGAGTCCGGGAAAAGTCGGGGGTCACTCTTTCCCCTCACCCCGGGGGCGGGCTCATCGACCTCTCCCCTGCAGATGAAGGGGGTGGGTGGAGGCCGAGCCGCTCAAACGGTCGTGTCCCCCTCCCCGGGTCGGGGGTATCAGTGGAGAAGCCCCGGGGAAGGGACAGCGGCAGCCCCTTCCCCTTGCCGAGCAGCCGGAGAAGGTGCGGGAAGGGCAGGGGACGGGCACGACCCCTGTCCCGGCTCTGCCCCTGTCACTGCCGGAACCCACCCCGCCTTCCCCGCCTCACCTCGAGTTCAACCTACCACTTAGCAGCATTTCCAAATATTTATTCGATTGAATATATAGAAAAAGGCCTAATTGGGCGGTGGGAGGAGGCAAGCTAGTTAGCGAGGAGCTAAGAGGTGTGTGTGTGGGGGCTTTGTATCTGCCGTGCCCTGAGCGGATCCCCGGCACGGGGCTGGGCTGGGCTGGGCCGGGGGTTCGCCCCCCTTCCCCAAACCCCAGCCCTCCACCCGCTTCCCCTCCCTACGCCCCAAAGCGCTGCCGCAGCGGTCGGTGGGCGCGGAGGGGCCGCGGAGCCCTGCGCGGCAGGGAGGGATGGAGGGCTGAGGGTGATGCCCTGCCGAGCCCCCCCTGAGGAGCTCGGGGGGCTCCGCGGGGGACCGAGCCCGGGCCCGGCGACAACAAGGCAGGAGAAATGTAGCTATAGTTGGTTTTAAAGCAGTATATTGCAGGTTACGAACAAGGCAGTAGAAACTTGTGGAGGGACCCCGGCCCCTCTCCAAATGAACTTTTTTTTCCTTTTTCTTTCTTTTTTTTCTGGTTTTTTTTCCTTTTTTTCCCCAACAAATGGCACTCGGTGATGCGATCATACAATATTTTTAGCCGCCGTATGAATGCCCGAGAGGCTGGAGCGTGGCAAATGAAAACATCCACCGACACAACCACAGACTGGGTAGTTAACACTTCAGAACACGATACCGTCTTATAAGCAAAGTTTAATAAGGGATTGAAACACTTCTTTCTAGGCACATACATGGAAATAAGTGCATCTTGTACACCTCCTCTACACCTGCAAGTTTCTTGGCAATCAGTGGGTTATTATTATTCATAAATATGAAAATTAATTGAAAAATACGTTTCTGACCTACGAAAAAGTTTATCTGTTTTCATCAGTGGGATAACACTGTAATGAATATATTTACATCTCATTGGAAGAAACTGAGACCTGTCTTTCTCTTCCGATATCCCCATTTGTTTAGTTTATTGTGTTTTGTGTAGGTTGTTGGGTTTTTCTTCTTTTTTGCTGTTTTGTTGTGGGTTTTGTGATTTTCTTGCTGTTTTGAGTTTGTTGGGGTTTTTTTAATTTTTTGTTTGTTTGTTTCTGTTTTTAACTGCTAATCCAGCTGGGTACGCAGTCACCCATCCCACCAAAAAGCAATGCTGAAGAGCTGCTTGCAGCACCTCCCGGGGGCTGAGCATCCCTGCTCGCTCCCCGCTGGCAGCCCTGGGGGGCTGCTGGACCCACTCTGCCCGGGGAAGGCAACCAGGGCGAGGAGCAAAGCTGTCGCCTATGCAGCGTCCATGCGAGTGAGAAAAGGCAGGGTGTCTGTCTGTCTGTCTAATTCCCGTCCTTGTGTGTCCAGGTCTGAAATCATCCGTGTCTCCCCCACGACCCCGTCCCCCCGCGTCCCCCCGTCCCAGCACCTATGAATACAGGCTGCTTCTCCATCCTGAAATGGGCTCTACTCCCATAGAGGATCTGCCCGCAATGTTGATTATCCAGCTATAAGTGCCTACTGTATAGAGCTGCTCTCGCCTCGGATCTGCTGCGCCTAGAATATTAAAAACCCCAAGCGGGTTGGATTGAAGGATCTTGTTAATGCAAAAAAAAAAAAAAAAAAAAAAAAAAAAAAAAGAGAGAGAGAGAGAGAAGGAGAGTACGGAGGACAGCAAATTAAAAGGAAAACATTGCCCATGACTCCACAAACTAAAAAGCCTGCTTCATCCGGGCTTGTTTGGAGGGCACAGGAGGTGTCAGCGTGAGGGGGGGGAGGGAATGTTATTTTTAAAGATCCAGCTTTATTAATACGTTAAGAAAAAGCTCCCTTGGTAGTATGTGTTCTTACAGCTCCGACTCAGATCCTATAAAACATTAATGCACTGAAAGCTGTTACAGAGATCTGCACCACCAGCTAGAAGCATTGTGAAGCCTTTACCTTCAAAGGAGCTCCATTACAGCAACGATTTTTAATTTTCTTTGCAAAAAAAGACAAACCGAAATGAAGCGGGGCTTTTGGCACAAAGCTCGGGCTCCTGTGTTGGGTGGCCACGGTGTGGGGGGCGCAGCCCATGTTTTGTGCGTGGCCATGGCACACCAGCACACGTGAAATGTGCTGGCTCGCCACCCAATGAGCAAGCATCCAGTTGGATTTCTATATTAATGGGCTGGGAATACCCTCCATGCGCAGTGACTGGAGTCAGGAGAAACAGGGAGAGGGATGTTTCAGCTGACAGCAAGCACAAGGCGTGCACACTGGAGCACATGCCAGGGTCTGTGAGTCCTTGGGGTGGAAAAGAAGAGAGAAGAAGCAAGAACACCCTCCCCAAAAACACCCCACCCCCAAGCCCCCAAAAGCAGAAAGCCACCATGCCTGCAACAAGCAGGAGTCACGGCTGCAGTATGCCTTCCCACTGTCTGCGCAATGACGGTGGCATACGGTGACTTCAATCCATGCACACCATGTCTAAGAGCAAGCAGCAAGGTGTGAACTCATCATAAACTCCAACTGATGGGAAAAGGTGTCTCAAAAAAGGGTAGGCCAGCGTGACAGGCCCATCAGCCTTGGCAGAAAGTGTACTGCGCAGTCCCAGTGAGGTGAGGTCACCTACAGCACCGAGCCGCACCTCCCGCTCCCTCTTCCTAGGCCTCAACAGTTCAGCCCTAAACTTACACAGCCAAGTCAGTTTGGGAACATCACGTGGTTTATGGAACTTGGTTACCCCTCACAAGCATTTTTAAAGTTCTCCCTTTTAACACCAGTACAGGAGTTAAAAATCTAGGGAGATTGTGTTGTTGTTGGGGTTTTTTTTTATGCTTAGCTTTTTTTGTTGGTTTTTTTTGTTTGTTTTTTGGTGAACTGTTGGCATGTTTCAAGCAACAAGACTCATGGGTTGTGGGGTGATAAGTTGAATTTTTTTGCTAAATTCTTTTATTTTTGTTTAAATTCTCACTTCAATTTTAATTCTTGAAGAACAGCTTCGACAACATATATCGCACTCATTATAAGAAGCAAAGGGTTATATCAAAAATTATTAGTATAGAATCACAGGAAACCTGGTTTGGAACCAGAAAAAAATACAAAACAGATATAGATACATAGACACAGGACAATTTTTTTTTATAATTATTTGGAAAATGTTATTTTCCCCCTAATTCTCGTTTCTTTTTTTTTTCTTTATGCGCATACGATGTTTTAAGTTTTACAAAAAATGAAAATAAAGACTAATATTTTACAAAATGAGTAACAATGCTCGTGGTAAGTGTTTGCGCGTGGAATTTTTTTGTTTGTTTTTTGTTTGTTTGTTTTTCATTCTACACAAGGTTCAGTTCAGTTTCAACGCGTTTTGTTTTGTTTGTTACTGTACAGCATATATCAACAACAGTCCACAATAAATCCTGGAAGATCCAGTATCCCCTTCAGGTTTGATTAATATCCCCTCAATACTCATATTTTTTTTATTTTTATTTTTTTTACTTTTTTTTGCTTTTTTTGTCTCTTTTATTATTATTATTTATTTTTTTCCCTCCTCTCCGGGGGGGGAGAGAAAAAAAAAAAGGCAAAAAAAAAAAAGAAAAAAACAAAGCGCGAAACACCACAACCTCCACGGACGCGAGGTCCGTCCTTCTCCCCACCACGGCCACACCTCTGCTCCTACTCGGCCCTTTCTTTTGTTCAGTGTCCGCCTCCCGGGCCCCCCCGCACCCCGACTGCCCCTCGGTGCGAGCGTTCCCGCTCCCGCCGCCGCCGCTCCGCCGCGTCTCTGCCGGGGGTGCGGGCCGGGCTCTAGGAGCACTGGATGGACATGTAAGGCCAGTTGAAGCTGCTCCCCGACAGTAGCATATCCCTGATGAGGGTTTCGATGGGGGTTTTACCTACCAAGCGGACGAAGAAGAGCTGCTCGATGACGGAGGAGGAGACGGTGCGCAGGGAGGGCAGCCGCAGCAGCAGCTTCCCGAAGCGGCTGGGTTGGTTGGGGTACTGGCTCCTCACGTACTCCTCCAGCGCGCACTGGGACTTCTCCTGCAGGCTTTCGATGTGGGCCGCATCCGACAGGCCGCAGGCGTCTGCCCGCCGCACCGCGCCCGCGGAGGCAGCCGCGGATCGGCGGCGGGGGGGGGGGGGGGAGAGGAGGAGGAGGAGGAGGAGGAGGAGGAGGAGGAGGAGGAGGAGGAGGAAGAGGAGGAGGAGGAGGAGGAAGGGGGGGGAGACGGTTAGTGGCGGGGAAGCGCACGGGGAAGCGCCGCCGGGATGGGGGGACACCCCCAAAGGCGCAGCCCCCCATCCCGTCCCGTCCCGTCCCGTCCCATCCCACCCCATCCCGCACCGCCGCCGCCTCGCCGCCCTCGTGGGTGTTTCTCCACGGGGGGTGTGGTGGGGTCCCCGCACCCCCATCACACACACAGACACGCACACACAGAGACACACACCACCACCACCACACACCCCCCAGCACCCCCAGACACTCCGCGCCGGCGAGCGCGGTCCCGGCTCCAGGGAGCCCTGCAGCGGGCTGCTGGAAAGCGGGACCAGCCCCCGGTGAATACCACCGAGGGGAGGGAGGGGAGAGGAGGGTACTGGGCAAAATACTACCACTAACAACAACAACAACAACAACAACAACAATAATAACAATAATAATAAAGATAAAAAGCACAGGCGCGCACACGCAGAGGGAGGCAGAGGGAGTTTGTTGACATGGCTGCACATCAGAGGGAGGCAGCGGCTGTGACCTGCGGCGGCTGGCAGGGAGCCGGCCGGGGGATGCCGGGGAGAGAGGGGGTCCCCCCTGTTCCTGCCCCGCCGGCAGCCCATCGCAAATTAGCTACATCTTTGAGGGCTGTTCGGTAAATCCGGCGGAAAACAGGCTGGGTTAGTTCGGGCTTGCGCTGAGCCGGCGCCTGCAGCCCCCAGACACAAAGCTGGGGAGGGCTGCAGCGAGTGAGCCTTGCCTAAATGTGGCCTGGGAGACTCGCCCCCCACCCCCCACCCCCGCTCCATAGGTCCCTATGGCACGTATACAGCCAGGAGCCTACCCCTAGCTCCTCTCAGAACGATACGACCTGGGCAAACGCGTACTAACCCGAGCGCAGAAACCCTTCATATCCTTGCATCTGTACCTATAGACGTTATTCCACGCATAGGTACGCGCAGGGAGGTAACAGATGCATCTGTGCGTTTACATGCACACGCGCATCCTATCTCTCTGAAGGCAGAGCCAAAAACGGGGGATAATTTTGCACCGGCTCCTTGCTGAAGGACTTCCTCAGGAGGCTACGGTCGGGAAAAAGTGGTGGGTATGCCCGGATGGTTGAAATCATCCACATTGTTGCGGAGATTAATAATAAATATTTTTTTAAAAAAAACAAACAACAACAAACAAACCAAAACCAAAACTACATCACGATCAGAGGGAGGCAGTCAGCTAGCAGTGCAGTTTAACATAGATCAAAGCCAGACTTTGCTAATATATAGATCCGTATATGAAATAACGCATGTTAATGGCCCCCAAAAGGACATTACAAAATTGTGAACGTAGAGTTATGACCCTGGAAAAGACACAACAAATTATTCAAAGCCAAAAAAAAAAAAAAAAAAAAGAAAGAAAAAAAAAGAAAGAAAAGAAAAAAAAATCTGTCGCAACTGCATTTTTGAAGTTTAAGTCTTCTCATATCAAGAACTGGCTTTACAAAGATTTCTGAACACCTTCATCTACAATACTATGGCCTCGAGCAAAAATACAAATAAAACAAGCCATAATTCAGGAACTTCTGAGGAGGAGAACCTTTGACCTGAGCTGCGGACTTGGCATCCCTCAGATATACAATTATCTGAGCTAGTCTGCTCTGCTAATCCATACTGTACCTTTCATGCAATGATATTTTGCAACATCTGAAGCACCAAGTTACAACATATATATCTATCAAAAAGCTCAGGCCTGTTCTTGTTTGCAATATATATCAAAACCACAGGCCTGTTCATATGTTGATTGCCACCAATCACACTCCATATTTACATATATCTTGCTATTTTACATGCATTATCTGCCCCATTATGCATTAAGATCCTATTCAACTTCCCAAACAATGCAATATGAAAGGGTCTTACTGACACCCCTAGCAGGGCTTTTTTTCTTTATGCCCCATAATGTCATACCCTTAAGGTTAGTAAAATATTTATCAGATATTTACGATAAGTGCACCTACAACTGCAGGTCACTGGACAATGCAGACAGGGAAGTTGCTGGCTAGAAGGGCGGCAGCCTGCGGAGGCGAGGGGTGGGGGTGGGGGTGTTTAAGAAAAAATACGCCTTGGTTTTTGCCTTAGACCTCCTAACACTCAGGATTTTCTCATGCCAGATAATATCTATTGAGCTTTAATTATTTAAAATGGCCTGGCATATGCCTTTACTCGGGTTTTATTCCACATCCTTAAAGGTGGCGGTGGGAAGGCTTAATTCTCCCCTCAGAATGGGATTAAAAATAATAGTAATTAAGGGATGCACAGCTCGATTAGATTACAGAGTCCAGAGAGGTGCAATCCATGGGAGAATAATGCAATCCGTGTTTACTGGAGGTGAATTATTATTCCATCTCAGAAAGTGGGCTAATGTGAAAATCCTGTGTGCGCCTCACTTTTTTATATGGCAGTGTGTCAATAAGGGAAAGCTCTATATTTCTTCCTGCAGTCTATGGAAAAGAAATTATGTAATAAATAACCCTTACTGTTCAGCACACTCCAGCCTTTCCCTTTGTAGTGGCGGGAATGTATTTCATGTTACGCGTTCAGAAGAGTTTAGTGTTGAGAAAATATAGATGTAATCAGCTGGCATCTAACTAGAAATCAAAGTTTCTTATTGCGCTGCAAATAGATTTATTGGATTTATGTTATCTGCCTCGGTCCTTTCCTGGAAACGTTTATTTATGATGAGGAAAAAGCTAGGTGCAGGAATTAATAACTCTATAAAGTTTGGAGTTTTTTTTGGCGGGGGGGCAGGGGGCAGAGGAAGGGGTGGGGGGAAAAAGTAGACAAGAAAGGAGCAGGTTTTGGGTCACGACCCAGTCCGTTGGATGGTGTCCAGAATTTTACGGATTAAATACATGCTATCCGTAGCTCGAATGTAAAAACCACAACAGGAGAAACCATGCCAGCTTTAAATACTTAGTCCTCAGTGAAGTACTTTGGACAATATGCCTAAAAATGTCTTTTCCATCAGTCAAAGTTTGTTTAAAAGTTGGATGACTTTGAGAAAGGCTTCCCATGAATTCCCCTCTGGCTAAGCAATCAAAACAAGTTTAGTGAAAGTGGAAATGTGCGAATGGGGGTGAGGGGTAGATTACTCCTGACAGCTGTATTTCCATTTTCTGAGATACCCCGTGCGATCCTGCTCCAAAATAATATTATTGTTCCCTCCCTGAACCCCATTCATGCTCTGCTCCATTGTGGGAAGGGGGTTCTCCCCTTGCAAACGTTTGGTTATGATTACATTTGTTTTTAATATATGTAAATGAAGGGCTCCTCTAAAGCCACTAACCACATTTCCTCGCCAAGGTCGATTGTGTGGGGAAGGTAAGGGGGGGGGGGGGGGGGGGAGGAGATGGGGGCAGGGGGAAGAGAGAAAAGAGAGAAAAAAAATACACCACCACCACGAAACATGCCCTCATCTGGGGCAATCTCCTTCTTGGGGCCTTTGGTGAGTGTAAGGGCCGAGGCATAGGCCCAGCCCCCCTCTGCTTGGGAAGAATGTCTTAAAGTTGGGACTAACACACACACCACCCACCAAAAAAAAAAATAATCAAAAAACGCGGGTTCTCCTCCGGACTGTCCCCTGTGTATTGATGAGCCACCCTGAAATGAATGGGAAGGGAAAGTCTGGGAGTCTGCAGGCAGGCTGCGGAGTTAAATCAGCCTGATAAATGCCGGCAGGTCTCTTTGTCACTTTTGAAAAACATGTTTCCATCAAGAAGACTTATTAAGATAAAATATCCATTAAAATGTCGGGCTGGCTATTCAGTAAATCTTCCATTTGTTTTAAGATCTGCACTTTATCCTTTGCAAAGAAATATTCCCTCCAACGCTGCGAGACCTGCATTTGCACTGAAAGTAAAAGGGGGCAGTCACAGTACACGTCTCCGAAAATTAGATACTCCTGTCTAAATAAATTATCTGATGTTCAAATCGATATTAATACTACATTTGCTACATTACAATATTGTGCAAATTTAGGAGTCATTTTAATACAATGTAAATACTATTTTTCATGCATGAAAGGCAACAAATATTGATGGATTATAAACTGCTTACTGTTAAACAAGGCCTTTGAACGATTTGCCATCTTTGTTCAGGAATGCTTTTAATTTTGCCTCGGCCTAGTTGTAAAGCCAGATTTATCGGAGCTGTTTAGTTATCGCTAACTGGGAGGACCGGTTTGGAAAAGGTGTGGGGGGGGAGAAACCGGGACAAGCAAGGAACAAGGGGAAGGTTGGGGGGTGGGTGGGGGGTGGTAAAAAAATAAAAGGAAAAACAAACAAGCAGAAAAAGTGGCAATTAGCCCCATCGTGGCGATAATTAGAATAATAATTAAAAAATGACACTGCCAGGCCTCTTATCTTGCCTTGTTTCCATTTCCTATATTTCCTCCACATCGTTTCCCTTTGATGTTATAAATTTTTCCCTCGCAGGTTACAATAATAGAAGACGTATTATATTCTTATAGGCTACGACCAGAGCACTTCAAAGGCGACGCTAATGCACTTTCCCGCTAGTTAATTCGAACCATCTATCACAGGGAAAAATTGTTAACATGCATGTTTCCACCGCCTCCACTTAATTCGATTTTTTTTTTAAGGGTTTTGGCTTTTTTTTGGGGGTGGTGGTGGGAGGGAGGGGAGTGTGGTAAAATGACAACATCGGTGGGCCTGAGGGGGAGGCTGATCCCGGGGCCAGGGCGCACCCCATCGGGCCCTACACTACCTTGGCCTTCCCCCTGTTCTCTTCACCAAAAATTAAATTTTAGATCTTTTTTTTCCTAATTTTTCCGCCATTGTGGGATATTTTGTTGTCTTGTTTGCACGGCGCAACCCCACTCCCCACTCCACACACCCCCCCGCCCGCCTTCTCACCTGAGGTGAAGAGGACGATGGCTTTCAGGCAGCTGTACTCGGCCGAATCTACGTGCAGTGCCTTCAGCTTCTCCACCTGCTCCTGGAAGATGCGGATGTGGTCCATGAAGGCGACGACGCGGTCGGCCGACATGGGGGATGCGTGGAGGCCGGCGGCGGCCAGGAGAGGGGCCACATGGAGAGGCATGGAGCACTGGGCAGCGTTGAGGACGAAGAGCTCGCTCCAGGTGAGCCGCAGCAAGGCCACCTGGTCGGTGATCTGCAGGTCGGGGAAGAAGGGGATGTTGCGGGCCCACTCGACGGCGCTGAAGAGCAGGCGGGCGGCCAGCTCGCAGATGTTCTCGATGCCCATGATGTTGTTGGGCTGCATGCACTGGCTGCCGTAGCGGGAGGTGGGGTAGGGCTCGGCCCGCAGCAGTAGGGAGATGTATCCCGAGAGATAGCAGTGCCCGTTCAGGGGGTCGCCGTTGGTCAGGGCTTACTGGCCGGGGTTGGGCTGGGTGGGCGGCATCCTTCCTCGCTGAACCGCTGACAAAAAGAAGGAGAGAAGGAGAGGAAATGTGCATCCAGGAGGCTCCCAGGCATCGCCCCCGGCGGCGCTGCCAGCCAGCCGGAGACAATGCCGGGCTTCTTCCCCCCCACCCCCCCACCACCACCCCCCCCCCCGCCTCGCCCCCGGCACACGCACAGGCACGGACAGACAGAGGCATGCGGAGCCGGGCAGCTGCAGCCGACCTGCATCGCCCCCCCCCGCCCGGCCCCGGCCCCGGCATCGGCCCCGGGCCCCGACCCCTGCTCAGGCAGACCCAGCCCAGCGGCAGCCAAGCAGCCCCCCCCAGCCCCCAATGCAGACAGGCTTCACAAAATAAACACAGATTAAAAAAAAAGAAAGAAGGCGAAAAAAAAAAAAAGCCAAGGCAAACAAGACAAATCCACACACAACCCCCCCACCCCCACCCCGGCCCCCCCCCCCCCCTCGCAACAAAAGGCAGCCCCGCACGTAAAAAAAAAAAAAATTAAAATCAAAGAAATCCTCCGGGTGGTGAGAAAGTGGGGTTAAAAATCACAGCCAGCTGTTAAAAATATAGCCAAGCTCTGTTGTGGATCCCAGCCGACTGCCCTGGTAGCACTGAGATTTATAAGTGAACTGCTGTGTTGCTTTTTAAAATAAAATAAAACAAAATAATTCATAAAAACAAATGCGTCCGTATCCTCCAAAAATACCGCGTCGTCACCCTTCGAGCTGGAACAGGTCGCAGCCCCCCCAGCTCCCCACTGCTAACTTTATTACACAGAACCAGCTTTCCATAGAAGACCCCCCCTCCCCCGCCCAGCAAAGTTCTGCCTGCTAAAAGGAAGAGAAAGATTAAATATT
This sequence comes from Falco biarmicus, assembly GCF_023638135.1. NCBI lineage: Eukaryota > Metazoa > Chordata > Aves > Falconiformes > Falconidae > Falco > Falco biarmicus. The sequence continues at coordinate 6,909,357 of NC_079311.1, read as the reverse complement.
ATCAAGGGAAGGGGGGAAATAAAACAAAAAGGTCCGAACTTACAATAGCCAAACATTCGTGGAAAAAAAAGGGGGACGGTGTAATTAATATCTTTGGTGCGCTGTTGCCACTGCAAAAGCCTGCAGTCAGCGTTGCACAGTGAATGCACAAGCTTGCAACTGCAAAAACACTGGATTCATTAACCATCTCCACACAGAGCGTAAGCATGCCTCGAGTCCCGAAAGCTGACCAAAGTTGGTTTTTTTTTTTTTTTTTTTTTTTTTTTTAGTGTGTGCGTGTGTTTTACTCCATCAGTGCCAGCATTTGCAGCCGCATGCCATGTAAACAAAGGTAACTTCAGGGGAAGATACGGCTACTCAGGCTTGTTCCCTGCACACACAGACACGCACACGCACACCCGCACACGCTTGCTGGCACGCACACGAACACGCAGATCACTCATCTTTCCGGCGTGCCACATTTTCTCAACTTTCTCTTTTCTTCCCCACCGAGCTCTCCTCGCCTCCCGGGCCAGACCTCTCTCCTCCTGCCCTCCAGCCCACCTCTCCCTCTTCAATCTGCTTGTAAACTTGGCAGTTATTTTTCAATTAACTGCGAGCACAATTCTAACTTGGGGTTGTTTTTTATTTTTTCCTCCTCCTTCCTTTTTTTTTTTTTTTTTTTTTTCCACCCCCCCCCCCCCCCCGCCGCCTACCAACAGCCCCTGAAGCTACCAATGAAGTCGTCATATTTGCGAGCTCTTTCAGATCTGGAGCAGCTTCATTCCTTTTCTTGTGGCATATAAAATATAATTTTAAAACCAATTAAGGCAGTAGTAATCCCCGCTCCGCAAAATTGACTGTTTCACTGATGTGACTCTAAGACATCTTTAACGACAGTCACAGGGTAAACTTTAACTGTAAACCGAGCAAATACATTTCGAGGAGAAAGGAGGGCAGGAAATCTTCCTACGCGAGAATGAGCCTGAACGCAAGGAAAACCACAGAGACTTATGGAAAGGAGGAGGAAAAAAAATAATAAATAAATAGCAGAGCAGTTGGAAATGCTGAGGAGCCCGCTGCCAGATGCAGGCTGCGGGTTCTGCTAAAATGAGAAGAACCGGTAAATAGGTTATAAATCGCGATTTGTATGCAGGCTTTAAGGAGAGGGTGGAGTTTGATGAAGAAATAAAATGAGCAGCGTGCTATAAAAAAAAAAAAAAAAAAAAGAAAAGAAAAGAAATGACAGAAGTACAGAAACCGGTTCAGTCACAAACTTTCCTTTGGACGCATGGAGTGAAAACAGGCCAAATCTCGCACAGAAGCACACTCCGGGGCACCGGGAAGCACAGGGAAGCGGAGATACAGAAGCACATTTCCCCCTCTTTTTTTCCCCTTTCCTCTTTTTCACCCCCTTTTCCTCTTTTCTTCCCTACTTACACGTCTTTCATCTTTCTTTCGGGAAAAATGAGGCTGGGAAATGGATCTACCGAGAAGTGTTGCGGGTTTAAAAAGAAATGATGGGGCGGAAGGGGGGGTGGGGGGGAAGGAAGCTGAATGGAAGCACATCTCGTACGGGAGAGAGATGTATCTCCCCCCACCCCCCCGGTCTCATGCCAACAATAGACAAAACCACATCCAAACACACACACACACACGCACACGCGCGCACACACACACAGACACCGACACACGCGCACACACACACGCGCGCGCGCGCGCGCGCGCGGAGCAGAGGTAGCGGCTAAATGATAAATATTTAGCGAGCGATCGTAATAATAATAAATTCTCGGCACAATGAGCGGGGAAGGGGCTAGCGCGGCGGTGCCGGGGAAGGGGGGTGGGGAGGAGCGGGAGGAGGGCAGGAGGCACAAACCGAAAAAGCAAAAAAGAAAACACCACCAACCACCATCCACAATAACAACAAAACCTGGCGCAAAGCT